>NC_068365.1:40111972-40205346 GCF_020536995.1 Dreissena polymorpha
GTCGCAGATTTCGGAACCTGAACGCTGACCTCAAGTTCAAGGTCAAGGTCACAGGGGTCAAAAATTGAATGCGCATGGAAAGGTGTTTTTCAGATACACATGCATATCAAATATGAAAGCAATATCTAAAGAGACACAGTAGTTATGAGCCTTTTTTTAATTGAGGTTGCAGATTTCGAAACCTGAACGCTGACCTCAAGTTCAAAGTCTGCCAGGGTCAGATCAAAATGCCAAATAGCTCACTGTCACACATATGCTCATAGCTACAATGTGTGTTAGTTTCAAGATTCTAAGGCTTATAGAGTAGGAGGAGATAGTGGCCAGGATGGACGGACAGACGATGGAGATAACCACATAATCTCCACTTTTTCTCCGAAAAGTGTGGGGATAACAATATTTGATAACCATATGATATTGATAAAATAATTAAGCATTTGTCATTATTTTCCTCAACAATCTGGAAAATAGGTTGAGCAGCGTTTATATTTTGCTTTTAAATACTCAAGTCTGCATGGCTCCGTGGTAGCGCATTAGCTTTGGCTTCAAGAGGTCCCTGCTTCAAATTCATGGTATTTTTAATCATCTGTATTTTCTTGCTTTATTAATAAATTAAGAATATTATTATAGATTTGTTGATCAACAATGATATGTTTCAACAAAAGCTGTCACCATAAGACATATAAACACTTTGATAGAAGTTATAAGCATTTTACCATGCTAAATCCCTGAAATGCACTAAGTGACCCTGTGACCTAGTTTTTGACCCGGCATGACCCATATTTGAACTTGACCTAGATATTGTCTGATACAACTTCTGACCAAGTTTGGTGAAGGTCGGATGAAAAGTATTTTAAATAGAGAGCGGACACGAAAAGGGTGACAGACAGTCTGACAGACTTACAGACGGACAGTGCAAAAACTATATAACCCCTTTTCTTCGAAAGGGGGCATAAAAATACAAAACGTGAAATTCAATGTGAACAGTGAACAATTCCCTTTAAGTAATGAAATAAGGACATAAAATCACCCATTAAAAAATTGTGGGCGCAGTAATAGGAGCTTGTGTCTTCCATGGCCAAGTATTATTAACGTCAATATGTTTACCCAATTTTGAGGGTTTTTTCAACTTTTGACGTGAGTGCAAAAAACCTTGCTTTAATTGATATTCATTAAATGTTTTAGCTTTGATTCTTACTCAACCATGAATTGGAGAAACACTATTTGAGTTAGCCTTCTACCTGTCAAAAGTTCTTAAGTAAAGCTCAAGGTTCCAATATACTAAATCATAATGTATCCCTCCATGGTAGACAGAAGTGCTTATTTCTAACCAGTTTCTATTCTGCTATGTTTAAAATGCCATTTAGCATTTGCAACCAAGCCTTTTTGTGATTATTTCCTTTAAGTCTTTCCTATATGTGTCTTAAATGTATTGCGGCAGTTTATTTAACCAAGAATATATTTATTGCAACACCGATGATGCTATTATCACAACTCAATATTTTTGTTATCAGTATTGTCAGAAATGACCGAGTTGGTTCATAATTATATAGTCAGTGGTTCGATTCCAGGTGGGGTTAATGTTTTTATATTTTTTTTTATTTCCTTAATTTCATTCTTGTTTTGTACTGGAGTTTTTTAGTCATGTCGTTTAAATTTATCAATTTAAAGGATTTAATCACAAACTTCAAAACAATCCGAAATCTGTGAACAAGTCCATGTTAGTTGTTAATGATTAAGGTCGAGTTTGATACTGTATGGTATTATGTTTGTGATTAAATATTGTTTTTTAATAATAATAAATAAATCTTTTGGTAAGCTGTTGTGATCCCAGTTAAGATTGTAAACAATTTCTAATGTTTCTGCATATTTCTTACAATCTATGTACCCAGGGCTCACGCTGGGCTCAAATTTTAGGGAGAAGTGACTTCTCCCTGGACACTGATTTAGGAAGAAGTGAGGAGACTCTAGGGAGAGGTGGAGAGACTTGGACACAAGGGTTTGCATGTAGGGCGTGACAACACACATATGTGTATCACATTATTGAAGTATGCCACTGTTGTACACATAATTTTATTTCTTTTGTGTATCTTAATTTTTCCAGCAGTTCTAATTAACCAAGTAATAATAGACATGACAGATAAATAACTAAAATTTTACTAGCTCTATATTCAATCCATTTTGATGTACATATCATATTATACAGACTAAAGTATTTCAAAGATAATAAGTTTATGAAGCAGTAGATAACATAAGCTTAATAAAACTGTCAGACCAGATAAATATTTATGTTTGAAATATGACATTTAGCATATGCTTTCTTAATAATTATTTGTCAGAACTGGAAGAAGATGGTCAGCATCGAATGCAGTTGAGCAGGCAGAGAGTCGACTGAGACATCAAGACATAGTGGGAACAAGTTGTCAAGGTAGACAGGGACTCGGCTTGAACACTAGACAACCGTGGAGTTCAGCCACAACAGTCCAAAGAAGAGAACTTGTTCAGAGCGAAATCCGAAAGGAAGAAGAAGAGATAAGAAAGGTGAAAGCAGTCCAGATGGGGAGCCAGGGAAGCTGGACAAAGTGGCAGACAACAGGGAGGAAACTGTCATGGACAAATATCTGGAAGTACCAGTTTTTTCAACTGCAGTTCCTGATCCGGGCAGTTTATGATGTCTTGCCAACACCGGCGAATCTCCAGAGATGGGGGCTGATAGAAACAGCAGAATGCACCCTATGTGGAGGAAGAGCTACCCTGGATCACATCTTGTCCTCGTGTAAGGAAGCACTTGCCCAGGGGAGATACCGCTGGAGACATGACCAGGTACTCCGAGAGGTAGCAGATACACTTGAGAGAAACAAGAAGAAGGCACGAGTACATGCAGGGGCAAAGCACAGCAACTTTGTACCAGCAGGGACAGTAATGAAGGGTACAAAGGGAGGACATCCGAGTATCCTAGACGGCACAAATGACTGGGAACTACGGGCAGATCTTATGAAACAGCTGCAGTTTCCAGACATTGTCCACACTACCCTACGCCCAGACATTGTAATGGTCTCCGGAAAGACAAAGAAGATCATCCTGGTAGAGCTGACTGTCCCGTGGGAAGAAAGATGTACTCAGGCACATGAGAGAAAGAAGGCCAAGTACGAAGATCTCGTCCAGGAATGTAGAGAGGCCGGGTGGAGAGCATGGAACTACCTGATTGAAGTGGGATGCAGAGGGTTTCCTGCACCATCGCTGGGAAAGATGTTCCAGGATATGGGAATAGAGGGACAGGCGAGAAAGCTGGCCATTAAGAAGGTATCACAGGCAGCAGAAAGAAGCTCCAGCTGGCTGTGGCTAAGGAGGAACGCCAGTAGCTGGAAGCCATCCACTAATGGGTAGTGTCTGATCAACACTGCCGCCCGCCACTTAGAGCTTGTCCTAGGTTTAAAAGGGCGAAACAAGCAATGACAAGTGGTACCTAGCTGATGACATTAGTGGAAAGCAGTTTATCTGTATTTTACAACATGACTTCTGAGGAATCAGTGACTTCCAGGAAAGACTGGATGACAACCAGGAATAGATTGGTGACAACTGGAGAGACAGTGGACATCCAGGAGAGACTGGAATTGGGCATCAAGGGCCGGCACCCCAAGATGATGACTCCGTAAGGAGTAACCCACAGAACAGCTACAACAAGACATACAAAAAGATACCCCCAGGGTCTTCCGAGAGGGGGGTGGAAGAGAGATCCAATAGGACGGACACAACGGAATCGACACGGCTAGTTCAACGGACATTGACAGGTGAGGCCTATACAGAGACAGCTCAGTGTGTTTGCGGGAAAATCTGTAAGAATGCCAGGGGTCTCAAGATACACCGGTCTAGGAAGGGTTGTCAGCCTGATCCGGAGCAGAGACAGTGCACAGACTTGTCTGGTGAGACACAGGAGGACCACAGCCAGGAAGGACACCACAGTGCTGAGGATCTCCACGAATCTGAGGTGGAACAGGTGGATAAGCCTACAAGACCAGAACATGATCTTGGTAGCCAGGGCAGTCGTACAGATGACAGACTAGAGCGCATCAAATGGCCAGCTATGAACGAGAAACAGTGGAAGGAGTTTGATGAGGATGTAGATGGCATCGTGGAACAGGTGTTACTTGGAACAGTAGAAAGGAAACTGCGGAGTATGTGTAGACTGATATATGCAGTCGGGAAGGAAAGATTTGGGGTGACACCATCGGAAAGGAAGCAGACTACAGTCGCCAAAAACAGACGGCAGATAGAAATAGAGAAGTTGAGGAAGGACCTTCGCAACTTGGGGAACCAGTACAGACAGGCATCAGAGCTAGAGAAAATTGGTCTACAGGAACTACGAGACCACACCAGACGCAGACTTCAAGACCTGAGGAAAGCGGAAAGGATACGAAAAGCCAGAAGGGAGAAGGCCAGACAAAGATCACGATTTCTTTCCAATCCCTATGGTTTTAGCAAGGAAATCCTTGAAGAGAAGAAAGCGGGACAGCTGAATTGTTCTAAAGAGGAGGCTGAAGAGCATCTGAAGAACACGCACTCTGATCAGGCGAGACATATGCGGATGGAGGGACATGAACGCATAGCCCCAGTACCCATGCCCATTGTTGCATTTACTGAGGGAGAACCAACCCTCAAGGAGGTCCAAGATATAATCAAGAAGGCTAGATCCAAGTCAGCACCAGGCCCAAATGGAATACCTTACAAGGTGTACAAGTCATGCCCAAAACTGCTGAGACGGTTGTGGAAATTATTTAAGGTGGTCTGGCGTAAAGGAGATGTACCTGTGGAGTGGCAGCGAGCAGAAGGCATCTTCGTCCCAAAGGAGGAGGTTTCCAAGGATATTGGACAGTTCCGGACAATATCATTGTTGAATGTGGAGGGCAAGATCTTCATGTCAGTGGTTGCCAGGCGTCTTACAACATTCATGACCAGTAATGGGTACATTGACACATCAGCACAGAAGGGAGGTGTTCCAGGATTCTCTGGCTGCATTGAACACACATGCGCTATTAGCCAGTTAATCAGGGAAGCTAAGATCAACAAGACAGATCTCACAGTTGTATGGCTGGATCTAGCAAATGCGTATGGCACGGTACCCCACCAGGTAATAGAGTTTGCTCTGAAACACCACCATGTACCAGAACATATTCAGAGCATTGTCAGAAGCTACTACAGAAACATCAACATGCGCTTCACAACAAAGAACTTTACAACATCCTGGATACAGCTTCAGAAGGGGATTGTAACCGGCTGCACAGTGTCAGTAGTACTGTTCATCGCCGCTATGAATCTCATCATCAAAGCCGGAGACAGGGAGTCAAGGGGACCGAAGACCCAGACAGATATCAGACTTCCACCACAGAGGGGATTTATGGATGATCTGACTATCACAACAGAGTCCCACATACAAGCTCGATGGATCCTATCAGCCCTTGAAGATGTTGTGTCATGGGCTAGAATGGCCTTCAAACCAAGGAAGTCAAGATTTCTTATCTTGAGAAGAGGTAAAGTCTGGCAGAAGACAACACTCAGGGTACAGGGCGAGGATATCCCATCACTTATTGACAACCCCGTCAAGTGCTTGGGTAAATGGTTTGACACCACACTGGGTGATAGCAGAAATAACACAGAGCGCATCAGGCAGCAACTGAGGAATGGGCTTGCAAAGATAGAGGGAACAGGCCTACCAGGGAAGTTCAAGGCATGGCTTTTCCAGCATGGCCTCCTGCCCCGTCTCCTGTGGCCACTAATGTTGTATGAGATCCCAACATCGACGGTTGATAGCTTGGAAAGCATGATAAACAAGAGCCTGAGACGATGGTTCGGACTTCCATCATGTATGACAAGTATTGGACTCTACAACAGAACCGGAATGTTGCAGCTCCCTCTTTCATCAATTGTAGAGGAGTACAAAGTTAGTAAGGCAAGGCTCGTGTTGACCCTACGAGACTCTAGTGACATGAGCATTAGAAATGCAGGGATAGAGGTCAGAACTGGAAGAAGATGGTCAGCATCGAATGCAGTTGAGCAGGCAGAGAGTCGACTGAGACATCAAGACATTGTGGGAACAAGTTGTCAAGGTAGACAGGGACTCGGCTTGAACACTAGACAACCGTGGAGTTCAGCCACAACAGTCCAAAGAAGAGAACTTGTTCAGAGCGAAATCCGAAAGGAAGAAGAAGAGATAAGAAAGGTGAAAGCAGTCCAGATGGGGAGCCAGGGAAGCTGGACAAAGTGGCAGACAACAGGGAGGAAACTGTCATGGACAAATATCTGGAAGTACCAGTTTTTTCAACTGCAGTTCCTGATCCGGGCAGTTTATGATGTCTTGCCAACACCGGCGAATCTCCAGAGATGGGGGCTGATAGAAACAGCAGAATGCACCCTATGTGGAGGAAGAGCTACCCTGGATCACATCTTGTCCTCGTGTAAGGAAGCACTTGCCCAGGGGAGATACCGCTGGAGACATGACCAGGTACTCCGAGAGGTAGCGGATACACTTGAGAGACACAAGAAGAAGGCACGAGTACATGCAGGGGCAAAGCACAGCAACTTTGTACCAGCAGGGACAGTAATGAAGGGTACAAAGGGAGGACATCCGAGTATCCTAGACGGCACAAATGACTGGGAACTACGGGCAGATCTTATGAAACAGCTGCAGTTTCCAGACATTGTCCACACTACCCTACGCCCAGACATTGTGATGGTCTCCGGAAAGACAAAGAAGATCATCCTGGTAGAGCTGACTGTCCCGTGGGAAGAAAGATGTACTCAGGCACATGAGAGAAAGAAGGCCAAGTACGAAGATCTCGTCCAGGAATGTAGAGAGGCCGGGTGGAGAGCATGGAACTACCCGATTGAAGTGGGATGCAGAGGGTTTCCTGCACCATCGCTGGGAAAGATGTTCCAGGATATGGGAATAGAGGGACAGGCGAGAAAGCTGGCCATTAAGAAGGTATCACAGGCAGCAGAAAGAAGCTCCAGCTGGCTGTGGCTAAGGAGGAACGCCAGTAGCTGGAAGCCTTCCACTAATGGGTAGTGTCTGATCAACACTGCCGCCCGCCACTTAGAGCTTGTCCTAGGTTTAAAAGGGCGAAACAAGCAATGACAAGTGGTACCTAGCTGATGACATTAGTGGAAAGCAGTTTATCTGTATTTTACAACATGACTTCTGAGGAATCAGTGACTTCCAGGAAAGACTGGATGACAACCAGGAATAGATTGGTGACAACTGGAGAGACAGTGGACATCCAGGAGAGACTGGAATTGGGCATCAAGGGCCGGCACCCCAAGATGATGACTCCGTAAGGAGTAACCCACAGAACAGCTACAACAAGACATACAAAAAGATACCCCCAGGGTCTTCCGAGAGGGGGGGGGGTGAAAGAGAGATCCAATAGGACGGACACAACGGAATCGACACGGCTAGTTCAACGGACATTGACAGGTGAGGCCTATACAGAGACAGCTCAGTGTGTTTGCGGGAAAATCTGTAAGAATGCCAGGGGTCTCAAGATACACCGGTCTAGGAAGGGTTGTCAGCCTGATCCGGAGCAGAGACAGTGCACAGACTTGTCTGGTGAGACACAGGAGGACCACAGCCAGGAAGGACACCACAGTGCTGAGGATCTCCACGAATCTGAGGTGGAACAGGTGGATAAGCCTACAAGACCAGAACATGATCTTGGTAGCCAGGGCAGTCGTACAGATGACAGACTAGAGCGCATCAAATGGCCAGCTATGAACGAGAAACAGTGGAAGGAGTTTGATGAGGATGTAGATGGCATCGTGGAACAGGTGTTACTTGGAACAGTAGAAAGGAAACTGCGGAGTATGTGTAGACTGATATATGCAGTCGGGAAGGAAAGATTTGGGGTGACACCATCGGAAAGGAAGCAGACTACAGTCGCCAAGAACAGACGGCAGATAGAAATAGAGAAGTTGAGGAAGGACCTTCGCAACTTGGGGAACCAGTACAGACAGGCATCAGAGCTAGAGAAAATTGGTCTACAGGAACTACGAGACCACACCAGACGCAGACTTCAAGACCTGAGGAAAGCGGAAAGGATACGAAAAGCCAGAAGGGAGAAGGCCAGACAAAGATCACGATTTCTTTCCAATCCCTATGGTTTTAGCAAGGAAATCCTTGAAGAGAAGAAAGCGGGACAGCTGAATTGTTCTAAAGAGAAGGTTGAAGAGCATCTGAAGAACACGCACTCTGATCAGGCGAGACATATGCGGATGGAGGGACATGAACGCATAGCCCCAGTACCCATGCCCATTGTTGCATTTACTGAGGGAGAACCAACCCTCAAGGAGGTCCAAGATATAATCAAGAAGGCTAGATCCAAGTCAGCACCAGGCCCAAATGGAATACCTTACAAGGTGTACAAGTCATGCCCAAAACTGCTGAGACGGTTGTGGAAACTATTGAAGGTGGTCTGGCGTAAAGGAGATGTACCTGTGGAGTGGCAGCGAGCAGAAGGCATCTTCGTCCCAAAGGAGGAGGTTTCCAAGGATATTGGACAGTTCCGGACAATATCATTGTTGAATGTGGAGGGCAAGATCTTCATGTCAGTGGTTGCCAGGCGTCTTACAACATTCATGACCAGTAATGGGTACATTGACACATCAGCACAGAAGGGAGGTGTTCCAGGATTCTCTGGCTGCATTGAACACACATGCGCTATTAGCCAGTTAATCAGGGAAGCTAAGATCAACAAGACAGATCTCACAGTTGTATGGCTGGATCTAGCAAATGCGTATGTCACGGTACCCCACCAGGTAATAGAGTTTGCTCTGAAACACCACCATGTACCAGAACATATTCAGAGAATTGTCAGAAGCTACTACAGAAACATCAACATGCGCTTCACAACAAAGAACTTTACAACATCCTGGATACAGCTTCAGAAGGGGATTGTAACCGGCTGCACAGTGTCAGTAGTACTGTTCATCGCCGCTATGAATCTCATCATCAAAGCCGGAGACAGGGAGTCAAGGGGACCGAAGACCCAGACAGATATCAGACTTCCACCACAGAGGGGATTTATGGATGATCTGACTATCACAACAGAGTCCCACATACAAGCTCGATGGATCCTATCAGCCCTTGAAGATGTTGTGTCATGGGCTAGAATGGCCTTCAAACCAAGGAAGTCAAGATTTCTTATCTTGAGAAGAGGTAAAGTCTGGCAGAAGACAACACTCAGGGTACAGGGCGAGGATATCCCATCACTTATTGACAACCCCGTCAAGTGCTTGGGTAAATGGTTTGACACCACACTGGGTGATAGCAGAAATAACACAGAGCGCATCAGGCAGCAACTGAGGAATGGGCTTGCAAAGGGAACAGGCCTACCAGGGAAGTTCAAGGCATGGCTTTTCCAGCATGGCCTCCTGCCCCGTCTCCTGTGGCCACTAATGTTGTATGAGATCCCAACATCGACGGTTGATAGCTTGGAAAGCATGATAAACAAGAGCCTGAGACGATGGTTCGGACTTCCATCATGTATGACAAGTATTGGACTCTACAACAGAACCGGAATGTTGCAGCTCCCTCTTTCATCAATTGTAGAGGAGTACAAAGTTAGTAAGGCAAGGCTCGTGTGGACCCTACGAGACTCTAGTGACATGAGCATTAGAAATGCAGGGATAGAGGTCAGAACTGGAAGAAGATGGTCAGCATCGAATGCAGTTGAGCAGGCAGAGAGTCGACTGAGACATCAAGACATAGTGGGAACAAGTTGTCAAGGTAGACAGGGACTCGGCTTGAACACTAGACAACCGTGGAGTTCAGCCACAACAGTCCAAAGAAGAGAACTTGTTCAGAGCGAAATCCGAAAGGAAGAAGAAGAGATAAGAAAGGTGAAAGCAGTCCAGATGGGGAGCCAGGGAAGCTGGACAAAGTGGCAGACAACAGGGAGGAAACTGTCATGGACAAATATCTGGAAGTACCAGTTTTTTCAACTGCAGTTCCTGATCCGGGCAGTTTATGATGTCTTGCCAACACCGGCGAATCTCCAGAGATGGGGGCTGATAGAAACAGCAGAATGCACCCTATGTGGAGGAAGAGCTACCCTGGATCACATCTTGTCCTCGTGTAAGGAAGCACTTGCCCAGGGGAGATACCGCTGGAGACATGACCAGGTACTCCGAGAGGTAGCGGATACACTTGAGAGACACAAGAAGAAGGCACGAGTACATGCAGGGGCAAAGCACAGCAACTTTGTACCAGCAGGGACAGTAATGAAGGGTACAAAGGGAGGACATCCGAGTATCCTAGACGGCACAAATGACTGGGAACTACGGGCAGATCTTATGAAACAGCTGCAGTTTCCAGACATTGTTCACACTACCCTACGCCCAGACATTGTGATGGTCTCCGGAAAGACAAAGAAGATCATCCTGGTAGAGCTGACTGTCCCGTGGGAAGAAAGATGTACTCAGGCACATGAGAGAAAGAAGGCCAAGTACGAAGATCTCGTCCAGGAATGTAGAGAGGCCGGGTGGAGAGCATGGAACTACCCGATTGAAGTGGGATGCAGAGGGTTTCCTGCACCATCGCTGGAAAAGATGTTCCAGGATATGGGAATAGAGGGACAGGCGAGAAAGCTGGCCATTAAGAAGGTATCACAGGCAGCAGAAAGAAGCTCCAGCTGGCTGTGGCTAAGGAGGAACGCCAGTAGCTGGAAGCCATCCACTAATGGGTAGTGTCTGATCAACACTGCCGCCCGCCACTTAGAGCTTGTCCTAGGTTTCAAAGGGCGAAACAAGCAATGACAAGTGGTACCTAGCTGATGACATTAGTGGAAAGCAGTTTATCTGTATTTTACAACGTTTTGTTTAATAGTCTTTCCAATTGCAATTTTATGTGAATACAATTCGAAATATGATAAACCTCACCGTCTGCATCACCCCATCTGTATTCTTCATTCTATTTCTTCTTTAAAGAACTTAGAAATTAAATTATAATCGGCGAAAAATAGTGTATCTGAAAACAACAGTCCGAAAAATTGTACGTGTTACGCACATAAAACAAACTGTGCATATCGTTTGACAGCAAAAAAATGAAAATCGGAAACCTAGCAAATACATTATTAATATACATTTTATTTGACATATTGCTTAATAGCATAGTTTGTGGGTAAAAAACAACTAAATTATCACCTTTTAATTTCAAATGATAATCCGCAGAAAGTTGTAACATCATCGACATAGATCTTATTATTTAATCATCATCCTTTTGTTAATCCAGGGCCTGTATTCACCAACCACCTAAGTATTAAGGCTAAAATTTCCTTAATTATCTAAGAATTTACCTAAGGCAAAAATTTCCTTAACTTTCTTACTTAGTAAGTCCTTAAGTAGAACCTACAGTACAGCAAAGACGGAACAAACATTATCCGCGGCTACGCCACAGCAAGATTATTTGTACGCGGCGGTCGAATCGTGTGTTCACGCGGCGAATCGCCGCGGCACTCGGCATCGTTCCGCGCAACAACGCCGAGCCTGTATCAACCTCGCGTACTTTTGCAGAGTGAATCCGCCGCATACGTACGCGGCGGATCAAGTGAATAGATATACATCTACATGATCATTTGTGTAGCATAGAAACCTAGATTTACGCCACTTTCATTGTTATTAGTTTCATGTTATAAAGTGATATCATGGGCATCGTAAAGGTGCCTATCGTAACCGTTGTTTATTTTTTGTGTTTTCACTTATATACACTTATATTTGTTAATGCAGCATCAACATATTAAAACAATATCCCGAAAAGAGGAAAATAATGCATTTGAAAATCAACCGTACTTTGACAACTGACGACAAAAATTATTAGAATTTACGATGTAAATCTAGGTTTAGTGCAGATTCGTTCATACGACACAAAGTCACTATTTTGTTTTACGGATCCTCTTTTCTTAGAGGACTGGATGAGTCATGTAAAATATCGACTATAATAACAATTTTTTATAAACAACTGGTAGGCTAGCAAGATGTGTTGCAGATAATTGGTCAGTAACCACATTTCAACAAACTATTTTGACCTGTTAATTCTTTTCAGCTCAATTCAACAGTTAAATGTGCCCATAATATGACTTTAATAAACGGATATGATTTTTATATGATGCTTTTCAGAATATTTATACAATATCACGTCTTTAAATATATCGATATTTATTCTAAATGAAGCCTTTAATTAGATATTTGCAAAATATAATGGTTACCGCTTCTATATACACACGATGTAGCGTTTATGTGTTTGAATGTACATTTACATGTAGTAACATATTTTTATTTCCGTTTCAGTGTAGGGCTGTTTTATTCAAGCAGTGTTACAAGGAAAGCGTAAGTCGGAAGTAAATTATAACGTGTGTGGTAACCGCTTCTAAACACGATGTAGCGTTACCGGTAATTTGTTATTAACATATTTGTATTTCATTTCAGTGTTTGGCTGTTTTATTCAAGCAGTGTTACAAGGACAACGTAAGTCGGAAGTAAATGGCAAAAATCTTTATTACAAATAACTATTGTTATTTGATTGCATAAATCATAACACATTATCAACATACTTTATTTTATATTGAAATAGCGTTTTTTATGTTTGTGTTTCAGGAGCTTTATCAATTATTTTATTATTATCTGTGATAAGTCTGAATTTTCTACAAATAACACAATTCGAATACATTTAATATTCAATAATGTCACACAATACACAGTTCCATGTTCTGGGTCGATTTACATATTAAAAAACGACAGTTCGCCCAGTCCTTCCTCAAGCAAACGTTCTGTGGCTTCAAACTGCTAATTGACTCTGCTAAAATATAATAGCAAAAACAACATGCAATTATAAATCCACCCATCTGCTGGAGCCTTGACCACTTGTAGGTGCGAAAACAGCTGCCTGGTCGCCTTGATGTCTCGATATGAATGGGAAAACAATTGTACATAAATACGTGACCTTGTTAATGTGTGTAATACATTCTTTTCGGGCGGGAAACTTACTTACTTGCCAGGCACACAAAATATGCTTATATGATAATACCTGTTGTCGTGAAAATAAAACCAAAAACAAATATGTTTGTTGATCATATAAAGTTTTCTTATGGTCATCTAACAGTAAATAGGTGTCTATCGTAACCGTTATTTATTGTTTTTGTTTTCACTTAAGATACATTTACATTTGTGAATGCAGCATCAACATACTAAAACAATATCCAGGAAAGAGAAAGTAATTCATTTGTATATCAACCGTACATTCGTTTTTCTCAACTTACGACAGAAAGTATTCGATTTACGATGTGAAATTAGTTTAAGTGCAGATTCGTTCAAACGACACAAAGACACTATTTTGTTTTACGGATCATTTCAGCTTAGAAGAATGTCCAGTCATAAAAAATATCTAATTTAATAAACAGTCGGTAGCCAGATGAGTTGCAGCTAATTGTCAGTAACCACATTTTCACTAACTCTTTTTACCTGTTTATTCTTTTCAGTTCAATTCAACAGTGAAAAATGCCCATAATATCACTTCAATATAAAATAATAATGAAACGGTGCAGTTAATAGACGCACACAAAGTAACTTAAACTAATTAAGCCGATTCTTAAAATGACAAAGATAAATTATTATTGAAATTGAATTAATACATGCCCTTGTGTATCGTGTTTTATTTTGATGACTTTGATTTTTGTTAAATTTTCAGGATTACAACAATTTGTTTATAAACGGGAATGCCCTCACTAAAAACACAACAGCACGCTTTTTTATTAACTATGTTATCTATTTTATTTTGAATCCACGCACATTAAATATTATGATTTGACATATTATTATAAATGTTCTTTCTTTTTTTTTAACAACTAATCATTTAAAAAAGATTGTTTATTTTATGATACATGTACGCATCGACTCGGCATCATGTCGCGGATCGAGGCTTGCCTCGGCATGCCGCGGCGGACAGATGCGAAGCTTCGCGGCGAAATTCGACTTTCCGCCGCAGACTTACGCGGCTTCAACAACTGACGCGGCATTGACTCGTTTCGCCTTGACGCCGCGGATCGCGAAATATGTTTGTTCCGCCTTGGCTGTACTGTAAGGTAAGATTTGTCCTTAAATAGTAGGGAAAAATTAATGCGTTTTCGTTTAAAAATAATTTTATAACTGTGATCGTCAAGCCAAAAATATTACTATATTTAGAACATGACGTTGAAAAGTGCTCGCAAAATGGCGGAATGTTATTAGCGCACAAATGTGTTGATAAGAAAAATCTTAATATTACGTGTTGGTGATGATTAAATAATATAAAAGTGCATAATGTAAGAGGTTTACGCTTCCTGTATCGATTTTATGCTGTTGTCGTCGATCTCTTAATCAACAACAAACATGTACACAAATTTGGAAAAAAACACGGAAGTGAATGCAGACTATAGTTGGAAAAAAATGGCGAAACAACGAGCGCCCAACTTTACATTACAAGAGAACACCCTCCTCGCTCATTTGATGGGTGAAGAGTACATGAACTTCGGTATGTCCAGGCATAAACTGGACAGACATAGGTTTACCAGCCGTAAGTGTTATTATGATTTGTTATCGTACCGGTATATTAATTACTTTCGATAAGTTTATTTCTAAACATCCAAACACTTTAATTGCAGATATTTTTTATGACTGCCTTTTAAAATATGAACATAATTAAGTATTTTATTGCAGCGATTTTTTCCCTTCTTTATAATGTACCGGTAAAAGGTACTTTCCCAAATGAAGAAAAACTACAATTGCTGTCTGAAAATTTCCCAAAAGGAAGGCAAATGCCATCAATTTTGTTCCATAAAAGAGCATTATCTGCAAGTTAACAAATAAAATTATCACTTTGCTTTTGATACCATTGAGCAATTAAAAAACCCTATCATTCCCAATTGGAAGTCTCATGACGCGAAATTACCCAATTTTAGGATTTTTTGCACTAATTTCTCCAAATGGGTAAGGTACCTTTCCTAATTGGGGAAGACAAATGGCTGTATTGACGTTTATGTATTAACTATTAAGCCATTGTTGTTATTCAATTTATGAAAGTTCATTGATATTATCAATGTCTAATTGCATTTGATACAATTGTTTTAATATCATTGAGTGCACCGTAACTAACAATTAGAATGTTTGCTTGCAATGCGTTTCACAAAATAAAGTATATTACCCTGTATCTAATTTGATTTTTATACCCCCGGATTAAATGATCGAGGGTATATTGTTTTTTGCCTGTCTGTCATTCTGTCTGTCTGTCATTCTGTCCCACAACTTTAACCTTGGTCATAACTTTTGCGATATTGACGATAGCAACTTGATATTTTGGCATGCATGTATATCTCGAGAAGCTGTACATTTTGAGTAGTGAAAGGTCAATGTCATTCTGTAATGTCAAAGGTCAAATATATGGCTTCAAAGTGGCGCAGTAGGGGGCATTGTGTTTCCCAACAACAGCAATTGTTTTTTATTGTGTCGACACAATATGTTTTTATGTATCCCATATGAAAGGCAATACTTAAATTAAATTAAAATAATTTTTTGATAATATTATTGATTAGGATAAGCATCTTATCAAAGTGGATATAATACTGAAAAAAGGATGAAATATATCCTGAAATTAAACATAAAAAACACAGTATAGAGTGAACATTAACATGACATTGAAATCAGAGAAAGCCCACTACAAAGTATATATTTTAAGTTCTGTGTTGTCTTTTTTTCAGAAATTTTTAGCTCTGTAAAAAAGGAAATGTGGTCAAATGTGGAGACTACATTTAACGCCAATAGTACAGGGCCCCACAGAAAAGGGAGTGACCTCGAGAAAAAATGGGAGAACCTCACATCTACACAAAGAGGGATCTACCAGGATCATCAGCGTTTGCTGACATTGACTGGTATGAAACTTAAACTAGGGCTGTTTTCTTTTACCAAGTATAAAAGGAACAACTTTATTTATTGTTGAGGAAGTTTATGTATTTGTTAAATAATTTATATAAAACAACATTACAAGCATAACATGGAAACTATACAACTTGCAAGGACCATATTAACTCATTTATGCCTAGCGTCTAAAAAAAGGCATTGGCAAACAGCGTAGACCCAGATGAGACACTGCATGATGTGGCGTCTCATCAGGGTCTGCGCTGTTTGTTAAATGAATTAATGTTAGAAATATTCTAAATATAGAAATAAATATACTAGACATCCCTAATTTTGGAAATAAATTGAAATTGATCCAATTTAGAAGGATGGGAGACTCCACTAGGCATTCACAGGTTAATTTGTCAGAATAATTCAGCAATGTTCAAAGTTATATTATTCAACATAAACTTGTTTAATTATTCGAATATTAACTTCTATAAACATAACTTATTAATGCAGTTTGTCAAAACAATATTTTTTGTAAAATGACAATAAATAATATTATATAGACATTTCTTTGTGACCATAATTGAAAAAAAGCTTACTAGAACTGTTAAATTTTAATAATAATAACAATGAACTTATTTTGCTGTTTATTTTTGTTATTGTTATGTATGTTTGCCGCTATTATAGTACAATTTGTGTGTGTTCACAGACAATTCAATTTTTTTCTTCCAATACACACAGGATCACAGGCTATATTAAAAGTTCTCTCCTGATGGTGCACCTGTCAAAGTATTACTTAGTAGTGTTTATTTTTTGCTTTTTATTATGTTTTGTTGAGTGCATATTATTGTATAATACTCAAAATATTACAGGCAGTCCTCCGTTTAATTCAAAATGCACAATCCTCACTGAGGCTGTGATGAACGTGATAGGAACAGAGGGAGTGGACATAATGGGCATTGGGCCCAGCAGCCTAGACACGTCTATTTTGCAATTGACCGATATGCGGTAATTTGTTTAAAGTAACATTAAAATGCATATAAATAGTAGAACATTTACTCTAACAATAAGTTCTGTCATTGACGTATTGACATAATTGTAAATTTAGCATACCATAATTGAATTGCTTTGATGTTAGCCTTAAAATAATACAATAATAATTTTGTGTAAATAAAGTATATAAATGATATTTGCTTAATATAAATACAAGTGTTAATAACAAAATTAGTAAATGTGTCTTGTGTTTGAACAAATTATTTGTTTTGTTTTTAAATTCATTAATTTAAAATAAATAAATCATGACAGTGACTCTTTCAACATATATGCACAACCACAAATGATGTAATTACTTAATAAATGGAACAATTAAGACAACCAATACACTTCAAGTTATAAATAAAAGTATCTCTTATCTAAACATGTCAACAGGTAAAGTAATGAACGTGCATGCTAAACACAATATTTTGACAATTCATATACAAGTAACAATTGCATAAATAAACAATTACAATGTAACAACAAATTTGAATTATTGAAACAAATGATGTTCATTAAAAAAACAACAACATATTGTCAATATGCTTACAGTGATGATGAGCAGCAAGATGCTGAAAACAACATGACCATGTGTACCTCAAGGTAATCATTCAAATACACAATTGATGATAGCTTGAACTTATAACACAATTAATCAAGATATGTGTTTGTCAGAAACACAATGCCCCCATGATTTACCATTCATGTGTATCTCATGGAGCTGCTCATTTTGAGTGGTGAAAAGTCAATATTCAAATAATTAAACAAGCAGAGCTCCAGATAAGGGTCGTATTTTCGTAATAACGAATTATTTTCAAGTCCGTTACGTATTTATTTTAAAATCTTGTCGTACCATTAACAATTACAAAATCAAGTTACGAATATTATTATTACATCTGTTCGTATCAATTTTTATTGAGTTCTTTTCGCGCATTAAAGATCTTTGCGGTGCTTATATAGAATGGTTATCGGGTTTGTTTAACAAAGCGCATTTTTTCCAATAAAAGCGGCGTATACAGTCTATCTGTCAAAAAACAATGGCGACGCCCAGAGAGCGTCCTAAAAAACTGCAAAGCGTCCAAAAACACGCTTTGAACATATTGTACGCAAAGTGAGCCGAAGTTAAATGTTTAGAAAGACATTATAGAAATGATCTTATACGATGTTATATGTTCAGTTTCCGACAAAGTCGGATAAGCTAAACAAAAACACGACACGACGGGTCCAAACTTAAATACACAAAAAACATTGACCGAGTGGAAGGGACAAGTCCCGTGGCTAAACGTTGAAAAGATTGAAGGGAAGACCCGTTTTAATTGTGAAATATGTAAAAATTAATCTAAGGCATACAATCTAAGCACAGTTTGGGCATATGAAGGTATTTGAAAAATAAAATTGTATAATACTGAAAAGACACTGTTGAACTCCTATAAATAAAGTTGCTAGTATGTTTATTTTGATTGTTTTTGGCATGAAAATAACCATTATTATTTATTTTTAGGTCATTTATAAAAAATAAGAACTATTTTCCAAAACTTAGTAGTAACGTTAAGAATAAAATTTCAGAGTTAAGATTTCTTTTTGAAAATCTGGTAGTAATTTAAGAATTTCACAAAACCTTATCTGGAGCTGTGAACAAGTTCATGTTGAATAATATTACTTTGAACATTGCTGAATGATTCTGACAAATTAATATGGTCTTTGCAAGGATCACCCCTCAAAATGAGCAGCTCCATGAGATACACATGCATGGTAAATATCAAGCTGCTATGTTCAATATTGCAAAAGTTATCAAACTTTACCCAAGGTTAAAGTTTTGGGACAGAATGACAGACAGACAGGACAAAAACAATATACCATACAAAATGAAATAATGCACAAATGATTTTTTTACATGTTTAAAAGTGAAATTACATTTTGAATAGTTCTATAATTGATATTTAATATTTAATTTTAGTGCTGTGATGTCAAAATCAGTTTCCTTTAATCAGAAAAGAAGGTGAGGCATTAATTATGAAAACATTATTATTGCAATAAACTTACATGCAATTTCATAAACAGAAGTTTTATATATATATACATGTACATGCATATAATTTGAAAAAAAACACACTCGCTATCAGACGAATGCATTATCAGGCTTTTTCCGCTACATTTTGGGAATACGCCACACCGGAATTTGGGGAATTTCGTGTCATGAAAACCCCCATTTTGGGAAAAAAATTATTCGCAAAATTGGCTCAATTGGGAAAAATTATCGCATGTAAATAGTGTTTCATAAATTTAAAAGAAGCCGTAAACTGGTAAATAACGACTATTTTAATAAATTATTATTAAAATTTTACAAAGTATTATGAACATGTGAGATAAGTGCAGTTTTTTAAATCTGAATTTGGGAAAAAGGCCTGGCCTTTTCTGAGGTGAAAACATCGTGCGAAGCGCCGGATTTTGAGGAAAATAAGGAAAGTCTTAAATAATCATTACCATATTTTACAGTTTTTAAAACAAATTCAAGGCAACAGATAATTTTATTATGCAACACTATCTATTTTCTACACCAGATCAGGTTAACTTATATATTTTAAGGTAAAAAAAAAATTGGGAATTTTTTTTTTCAATTGGGAAAAAAACAACCAGATTTGCATTGGGAATGGGGCCGAATTTCGGACCCGTGGCATAGGGCGGAAAAAGCCTGATTATTTACATTTTAATATAATACAAACATATCTTGAATATCAAAAATTGTAATGGTAATTAGACATGATGCACTTATTTCAGATATACACCATCAATTGCTGTGAATGGCTATAGAAGCGCAACTATTTCTCCTCCAAACAAACCTTCACCTTCATGGTATGTATGTTATGTATTTTAAAATATAAACAAGGGACAAAATTGTCACAAAACTAGGTTTTCATTGTGAAAAATAAATCTGATAAAGGGAGAAAACTCAAACTGAACTTTTGAAATGAACAAACAAAATTAACCCCCTTTGTAAGTTTTTTTGTTTTTTTTAAATCTATTTTTAGTCGTGGCGACCTTGACATTGGAGATATTGACGTGATTCTTTCGTGCGACACACCGTCCCATGATGGTGAACAAATGTGCCAAATGATTTTAAAATCTCACAATGAATGACATAGTTATGGCCAGGACAAGCTCATTTATGGCCATTTTTGACCTTTGAACTCAAAGTGTGACCTTGACCTTGGAGATATCGACGTAATTATTTCGCGCGACACACCGTCCAATGATGGTGAGCAAATGTGCCAAATGATTTTAAAATCTGACAATGAACGACATAGTTATGGCCCGGACAAGTTTGTTCCGCCCGCCCGCCAGCCAGCCCGCCCGTATTCGCCAATCTAATAACCAGTTTTTTCCTTCGGAAAACCTGGTTAATTTTTCCTTCGGAAAACCTGGTTAAAAATTATTCTACACAAGGATCTAGATAACAGAAACATGTGCATAATATGGATGACTGAACCTAGAGTGTTATCATTTGACTGAACCTGAAGTGTTATCATTATTTACCATTTTTCATTATACAAAAAAGAAGCCATTACAATATTTACTGTTTTTGAAAATGAAATAAAAATTAAATAATTATACCATGTTTTATATCCATTTTGTTGCAGTCATTGCAGTCTACATGAACTTAATGCCTTGAAGAAGAGGAAGCTGGAGCTTCAAATACAATTGTTTGAGGCCCAGTTGGTGCGATTTGATGAGGAATAGATTATTTTGTTATTTGTTATTATTTTGATATGAAGATATAGTTTAGTTATATTAAAGAGTTACATGAAATTCATCTTCATTGTGTATTTCTTATGATTTTTGGAAAAATTGTATACAGTAACTTTAGTAAGTTTAAAATGCTCTAAAAGCTTAAATAGTTGTTTCAATTAAAAATGCAAGTCATTTGCAATAACAGGTCTGAAAACATGACTTAATCAATGTGAATATGAGTCGCGTTCTGACAAAACTGGGCATAATGCATGTGGGTCAAGTGTCGTCCCAGATAAGCAAGTGCAGTCCACACAGGCTAATCAGGGACGACAATTATCGCTTTTACATTGTTCGTTTAAATGAAGTCTCTTCTTAGCAAAAATCCAATTTAGGCGTAAAGTGTTGTCCCTGATTAGCCTGTGTGGACTGCACAGGCTAATCTGGGATGACGCTTTACGTACATGCATTATGCCTAGTTTTCTCAGATCATGACACCTATGATCTAAAAAAATGTATTTGCTACTTGATTCCTGTAACGAAGCCATCTTCATTTCCATGGTAATTTTCAGGATGATCTGGTAAGGCATCTATGTCCAAAGGATCCATTGGCAGATTTCGCATGTTGCATATGTTATGCAGTACAGCGCATGACAAAATCACCCTGTTAATAAAAATATTAATTAAGTTGCACAAGTTGCATAAAAATGTCATAAAAACCTACAATATGTATAACATGTAATTATAACATAAATAATACTTGAAACATATGCTTTTTTGTTCATGTTATTTAAGTCACATTAATTCAGGTGCTGTTTAGAGTGTCGTTTTTTCAAGACAGACACAGGGGCAAGATATTAATCATTAATGTTACTTTAAATGAAATTACATTAAAATTTTAAGTTAGCTGTAGAGTCATACAAGTATATTTTTTTAAGAAATACTTTTTTTTGAAGCTGTGTTGTGTTAATATAAAATTTAATCTTCATGTAGAGAACAAAACTATATCTCTCAGTGACTAACATATTCTGTTAAACAATTAAATTTGTATCAAAGTAACATGATTACAGGTTCTTATAATGAACTCACTTGCATGACTTTAATGGATGCAATCTAATTTCATTGTGCAGAATCGCCCATCTCCTTTTCAAAATCCCTATGGAGCGCTCAACCACAGATCTCGTACGTTTGTGTGCCTTTTAATACAAAAGTACCGGTAAATGGTTAAATTCTTCTGATGATTGATTTTATCTTTTGTAGTGAAAGTATTATTGCATGGTCATGAAGAAGTGGATAATTTTCCCTGATAAAAGCAACATTCTTTTATATTTATTGAGTACCCAGAATTGCACATCATTATTGTATAACTAAATACTTTTTATGCAGTGTAATACCATAAAAACATTTTATGAGAATTACACACAATATGAAATTATAGTATTTACATAAATCAGACATGCACATATAAGCACCAATGGTGCTTTTTATTTTGCTCAGGAATGAGATGGAGTGTAGGAGCATTTATTTGAGGTCAAAGTAATGAAATTCTTTTAGAAGAAAATCATGAAACTTAACTGTCGCTCATAAAGTTATTCAAACATTGCGGTGAAAAATTCATATTGATTGCTAGGTTTGCTTTTATATGAGCTACGGTGTTGTTATGGAATATCTGTTACTATGTAGTAGAATTTACAATGTATTTTTTTTAACCTGTTGTAAATCAGCTGGTGCTCATTAGCTGGTTTCATGAATGGAGTCAGAAGCCATCTCTTGCACGGATAACCTGAATCTCCCAGGAGATATTGGTGTTGGTCATGGACAATGTTCTGCTCCATGATTTGATGTAAGCTGCTTTGCCTGAGTATTCTGGCATCATGGACAGCACCAGGCCATCGCGGCACAATGTCTCTAATAAGACAATTGGCATCAAACATGATCTGTAAAAAAAACATTATATGGAGATACAAACATAGTATTAATATTCTTTTCCACTTGTATATTTTTTTACCACTGTGTTATTTGTAGCATAGTACACTATACCATATTAGAAAATCATATGTACAACAAATAAGACGTTATATTAAAATGTCATTCACAATCCATGCATTTCAGTATAAAAAGAGAATATACGAAAGAAGAATCTTAAATTGGCTCCCAATTAATTATTGGAATTTTTTTGGCATTTTAAATCAAATAAGCATGTTTATTGTGCACATTATCAGAATAAATCATAAACTGTATGCATATATTGAAAGTGTGTTAATATTAATGATTAAACTTTTTAAAAAAACATTGAACACTGATTCACAAAGTCGAAGAATTAAATAAAATATATATAGCTATGTTTTCGATATTTTGAAAATAACAACATTACCTGAGTGTTTATGGAATGATATCCCATCCGGTTGACATACGCCGGTTCATCCACATGTGGGGCTTGTATTTGGACATGTGTGCCATCTATCACCCCAATTACATTTGGTAATCTGGCAATATTGTAGAAATCCTCTTTTATTTGGCGGATTTCTCCTGCAGCAGTTGGTAGATTTATGAATTGTCTTACAATTTCAGGCTCTGTCAACGCATCAGTAACCTGTGTAATAACCCGTGAAACTGTGGGTTGAGAACTCTCATGGACATCACCGTCATTTAGTTGAATGGTAGATGTCGCAAAATATCGTAATGAAATGAGAATTTTTTCGATACTGTTCAAACTATTGTTTCTGTTGTTTGTTGGTGCAATTACAGGAGTAAGTAGGTCATTCAGAAATAAAATCCCCTGTCTGTCCAAACTGTAGCGTTCAATAAGTTCAAATAGTTTGCACTTACTTCATAAGTCCGTGTTAATAGTAATACACACATTCGTAGACATTGCAAAAGGGAAAGATAAACACAATCTGACATGCGATACAGTATAACCACATTGTCAGATATGTAAACATATCCCAGACACAAGTACATAAAGCCTGCTTGTGTCCTATTATTTTCATTTCTTCAAATATATGATGCATACTGAGAAACAACGTTAAATGATACAAAAATCTATTGTTGTATTCATGAAATTCGCGTTAGATGACAACAATTTTATTTCTGGTAGAGTGTTTAAAAACCGGACTTTGAAACTCAACGGAAAACATATCGGTCTCTGTTAAGAACGGTGATATATTTCAAAGAAAAAACATACCTTTGGAATGGATTTTGGTCGAAAAATGACGAAAACCACGGAAACTTGTCTGCTACGACGCCATTTTTAAGGTGATTTCGTTGGACTTAAGGGAGGTGTATGTGTCCCTTAACTTTGAGGGAAAACACGGTCAACCTTAGGCGTATTTCTAAGGTTAGGAGTTTTGTGAATATGACTTAAGGCATTTCCTCAAATTTAAGGGGAAAACATAAAAAAACTTAGGCAAAATGACAACCTTAGGTTATTTTTCTCCCTTAGGTGGTTGATGAATACCGGCCCAGAACAGTTCATTACGTAAAACACAATCTGCTATATAAATCTGTTTCCAAACTTAATCTGTTGTGCTCGTCTGCACATAACACTCACCAAGTGTTGTAGCTTCGGCCATGCAAACGGGATCGAACCTGTCGTGGGGCGAATCATCAGTGTCATTATGTGGTTAAATGTCATGATTTATATTTAAATATATGGTAAACAAACACTATGGATTTATTATAAAAAGGGCCTACCACACTTTCATCGTTGTTGTTGCAGAATGGAGCTTTATGGTCGTTTATTGTAAATGCAAGAAAGATTCCCGCGCTGTTTACTGCGTCAATATTTGATGTGGTTGTGAAAATAGCTTCTTTTAGATCAATTCGTTCCTCCGATTTTCGTACCAAAAATGTAGACAAATTCCTTATTCAAACTCGGTGATAGCATCTTTGCCAAGTCGAATTGCAATACATCGAAATTTAATAAAATGTCATTTAAAATAATTTTGCCAAATAATATCGGTTGCTGAATAATCAAATAAATTAACTGAACAAGAGGCACTTTTGCTCCCTTCATAATATCGCGAGGGATAATAATAATAATAATAATAATAATAATAATAATAATAATAATAATAATAATAATAATAATAATAATAATAATAATGATAATAATAATAATAATAATAATAACTTTATTTCACGAAGATAACACATTAAGAAATAGCATATCTTTTTTACAATGTGGTCTTCAAAAACACAGTATATGTAAATATAACTCAACAATGTCTAGCATACTGCAATCATTACAAAAGCATCATATAATGAAAATAATTATACTAATATAAATAAAATTAATAATATAAAATAATAGTAATATTATTACAATAATAATAATAATAATAATAATAATAAAAATAACAGTAATAATAATAATTATAATAATAATAATATAATAATAATAATAATAATAATAATAATAACAATAATAACAATAATAATAACCATAATAATAATAATAATTATAATAATGATTCTAATAATAATAATAATTGTTATTTCATTCTATCATAACAACAGACAATCACAAAAAAACACACACAAAAACAGACAATCACAAAGCAAAAAGAAGGAGAATAAAATACCCAAAGGCGGTATTTTAATCCATACAACCTACAATATCAAAAAAAGTTTTGCGTTTGTAGCAAATGATTTTTAAGGTGCCGTTTAAAGGAAATAATTGTAGGTGCATGTCTTATATTATTTGGAATAAGGTTCCATATATTTCTCGCACAAAAGGAGAAAGTACGCTTTCCGTAATTCGTTTTAAATGCAACATATGATAAATCGTTGTGGGTGGTGGACCTAAGAAAGTATGTATTGTTATTTGATACAAAGATAACGTCATCAAAATAAGGAGGCATTGACCTATCTAAAACTTTGTACACTATAGTCCCAACAAGAAATGTACACCTATTTTCAAATGACAACCAGCCCAGTTGATTGAAAATCGGAATTGAAGGAGAGGACAACGGCTTATTCATTATTATTTTTTGCAGCACGTTTCTGTATCGAAATTACCTTCTTTAAATTTGATCTTGTGGCTGAGCACAATATTGTACAACAATAGTCCATATGTGGTAAGATGTAGGAATTATAAAACATCTTCATTGTTTTATTAGTTAGATAGGGTTTAATGCGTTTTAATAAGACTAGCTTTGAGTTGAGCTTTCGACAGACGTTATTTATATGCAGTTTCCAATTGAGATGTTTGTCAACAGTTATACCAAGTAAATTATGATGTTCAACTTGATCAATAACAATGTTGTTGATTTTAAGTAATAAGGTGTTTGCAGACTTATTAGCACTGGATAATATCATGCATTTAGTTTTGTTTGGATGTATTAACATATTGTTAAAAGAGCACCAATTTGATATTATATTTAAGCCATTTTGCAAAGTACTTTAAATGCTTTTAATGTCAACATCAGCTACATGCAAGGTAGAGTCATCTGCATAAAGATCTAACGCTCCCTTTTGAAGGAAAAACGGCATGTCATTAATATACATAAGGAAAGAAGAGGGACGAGAATAGATCCTTGAGGTACCCTGGCTTTTATAGTTTGAAAAGCTGATGTTGTGCTCCGACTTTGACGCATTGTTGTCTGTTAGATAGGTACGACTGCATCAATGTAAGCACACTCTCAGAGAAATGATGCATAGAAAGTTTTTTAAGTAAAATATCATGATCTACTAAATCAAATGCTTTTCTAAGGTCAAGGTATACTGTTCCGACAATTTTTCCAGAATCTGTGTTTTGTAGCCAAGAATCTATAAGTCGAATCAATGATGACTGACAAAAATGATTTTGACGAAAACCAGACTGGAAAGTATGCAACAATTGATGTTTTTCAAGAAATGACTTCATTTGATTTGAAATGTGTCTTTCAAATATCTTATAAATAGTAGGGAGTATGGAAATGGGTCTGTAGTTGTTAAGGTCATTTTTATCTGATTCTTTATGCACAGGCAATATATATGCATTCTTAAGCCTGTCCGGAAAAATTCCACTTTGAATGCTCTTATTTATGATTGATGTTATTGAGCCGACAATGGTATCACCACAATGTTTGAGTATTTTTTAATTTAGGCATTATGTGACGTATATTAAGACAAACAACATTTAACCCTCTATTAAAAAAATTGAAGTTTAAATTAGGAGCAGTATTATTGTCACACTTGTTAATAGCAATACGCCTGTCAATATTTGAAATACATGTATTGCAATTTGTACTTGAACTAGATTTATCAATATTGTTGTTACTAGGTGTCAAATCATTTGAACAATATGATGTTGTAAAAAGAGAATTGCTCGCATAACATTTGCAGACATTATTATTACATTCTATACATATGTACTTTAGTGTATAGAACCTATTTGGAGAAAGGATACTGCTTGTTTGTTGTATATTATTCGATTGTCTGTTAAAATTGTCCTATATTGGAAACATCGTTGGAGCCATGACTCGTCTCTGTCCTCGGTATTTCCTGTAGCGTCCATGGTAGTACGAGTAGCCGCCGGCGCCCCATCGATTTCGGTAGCAGTCTTCGGCGCTGTGATTTCGCAGTCCACATACCGTGCATTTGTTTTCCTGTTGCCATCGCGATCTGTTAGTAAACGAAGCAATTTGGGGATGTTCGTTCACACTTCCTTTTCCGGACCCGTGCCTTGTTATTGGTAGTTGTTGATTTATGGCTGTAACAAGAGCACTAGTGCCTTTTGCATTGAGATGAATGCCGTCTCGATGGTAGTAATGGCGGGCTGTGTTCCCATTGCCAAATACAAACGCCTGATGACAATCAATGATGAGTGCGTTCATGTCTTCTCCAGTCCGCTTTAATAATTCATTGAGCGGAAGTACATCAGTGTCTATGCGTGGACAAACGGTACACTAATATACTGCGCACGATTCCGATTTTCGGCAGAACCGGAAGCAGCGTCATTTCCCCCAGCATAAACAACGATGTTATTGTATTTCGTTGCGATTTTTCTACTCAGATTTGACTGGATTTCATTAAGTTTCTTTCCTGGGCAAGTAAGAACATTCACGTCCGTCTTCAAGCCAGACTTATTTACCCCTTTCAAGATGGAGTCTCCTATGATTAGCGTCTGTCTGGTTACTGTTTGGTTGGATCTTTGATCTTTATTTGGTGTTTTTTGTATTTCAGAAACCACTGAGGAGCTGTCATTTGTATTTTCATTATTGGAACTTTGATCTTTATTCTGCGTAGAATTAGTCTTTGGAACATTGGAAGAGCTGTTATTTGAAATTTCTTCATACGATCTTGTAGGAGTTTCCATGAATTTATTTAGCAATATTTCAGACTTTGTTTGTTGCGTTAAAATTTTAGACATCTGGTTTTTAATTGATTCAGAGAACGATTGCCATTGTTTTAGAAGTCCCTCGTTCAGGTTGCACATTTGCGTTTTAACAGATTCTGAGTTTGAAGAAACATCTTTCAAATTATGTTTCATGTCACAATAGCACAAAGTGTGTTGATGTTTTAAACCACATACAATATCTTTCATTTCAGCGAGTTGCGTTGAGGTCTGTAGTATGTGTTCCCGCTTTTCACTTTTGATCTCATTTATTTCACTTGAAATTGATTTCATAAAATCATTCAATATCTCATGGATACACGAATTTGTCTTTATCAATTCGACGAGCATGCTTTTCTGTTCGTACTGACTGAACTGATTCATTGAGGCGACGTAATTCTTCATGGCTATCAGATTCATTTTCATTTTGAATCTCCGAAAGTTTAGATTCATTTTTGCTTATTGACATCAAAAGCTTTTTGAAGGCATTGTTTGCATCAGTTGTTGTTGTTTTGTCATTTACTTATCTATCTTCTATATTTTTTAACATAGCTGGCAGGTGAATTTCCGTGAACTGATGAGCATTTTCCCCGTTGATTAAACAAGAACTCTTTGTGTGATACAAGTTTAAAGTATAAATACCCTGTCGACCAGAACTTAGCTTGTATTGCGTTTCAACAAGATTTCCCTGTCTGTCGTGCACCGGAACTTTGCAGCATTTAAACTGAAGAGTGTTATTGGTGAAAAATTGATCGGCCGCAATCTTGAAAAGTTCGTACATACCCGTGTTCAGTAAAAGAC
The DNA here is from genome assembly GCF_020536995.1 of Dreissena polymorpha. NCBI lineage: Eukaryota > Metazoa > Mollusca > Bivalvia > Myida > Dreissenidae > Dreissena > Dreissena polymorpha. The sequence continues at coordinate 40,140,771 of NC_068365.1, forward strand.
GGAAACCTCCACCTGTCTCGTATATAATAACATCATCTTGATCGGTGGAATCCAATTTCTTTTGCAGTGACTTCTTCAAATTTAGCGTGTAATCCACACCAACCGCGACGCCATCCGTAACATTTTTTAAGTCCGCGGATGCCGCTGTCCCAGTGAAAGGCATAATATCACTCATGTTACGTCGTTTACTATTGTCCAAACTCCACAAGATTCCATCGTTTTATCGACTTTTTTTCAGAGATTCTGTTTTTGTACTGCTTAAATATGTTTGTTTTTTTCAACCAGACGATTAAAAACATTCGATATCTGTATCTGTATCTCTTTGGTACTCGAAACTAGCTCACTTATGAGCAAAACTTATCGATATGACTGAAGAGCGCAGAGGGCCCATATCCGCAGAAAGGGTTTTAAGTGAACGGAAAGGGCCATATGTACTTTATTTTAACCTTTCCAAACGTATACACAATAGTGTAATAAATATCTCTGTACAATATTTTCGTACTGAAAATGTCCCCTATCGTCATGAAGTATTAATGATTTGCTAAGGAATTTCAGGTCCAACACAATAGATGGTTTCTAAAAGGGCCAACCACAGGGAAAAGTGCAAAATGGTTTCGTAAAAACGAACGCATGATGCCGATTTTCGTTGAGTAAAATAAGGGTCACATGATATAACGTCAACATGCTTTATGTAACATATTGTACGTCGAAGTACATTTCTCTTTTTACCTAGTAGGTCTTGTTGACTTTCGACCCAAATGTTACGCCATATTACTTAGACATATTTCCCGCGACATGGGGCGCTATTGGTTCTTCACCAAGAAAGATGTCCGTTGAAGGAGTGGTTCGTACACGAGCTTCTCACGTAGGCGACCCGGGTTCGAACCCCGCTCAAGGCCAATGTCGTAAGGTGGTCAACATTGAATGTATTTTAACTAACACTGTATTTATGAGTAGCTGGAAAATGCAACTGTAGTTAAAAGTTCATTCCAAATTTTGTGAGTCTAGTCATTAAAATAATTATTAGTGCCCGGACATACTCCGGGTACACATATTGCAGCCTCCGGCGCGGAAGGACCTCATAAAATTCGACATTCGCATTCACGCTCGGTGTTCTCAAGGCGTCTGTATGCTTTCTGGACACGTTTCAAATCATGGAGCTTAATATGCTCAGTCATTGATAACAATTTCTTTTTAGGCCGCGGAGGTTAACGGCCACAACTCTCTCGGTCACCAAATTGATGTGAAATATATTTAGAAATTAATTTTTAAGCATATCATTGTACTCAGTATGAACAAGCGGATAATACTCTCACCAAATACAACAACTGACATATGCCCGTTATGGTCTTTTAGCAATAAATATACACTTTATATAAAATATTAAACAAGAAGATGTTTATACGTAAAGCTGTAATGCTTTGGTAAGGTGCTGGGCCAAATGAAAACAACATGATGCGCTAATGCTTTATGTAATTTAAAGTGGTTCAGATTCAAAAGCATGGAAACATGTCAAGTGTAAGTCAGCGCAAACCTAAAACGTTTGTATGTGATGAACAAAAATCCGTATCAGGAAGACATCGTGTCACCGGAATGTGGAAAATGTACCATAAATATCTCGCTATACATACATGTAGAGTTACCGAGTGAGCCTAGCGGGCCGCGTTCACAGCTAAAGTTTGCAACAGGGACGAGGGCATATTTGCATAAAAACACACATATATTGTTCTATAAAATTAAAGAAAATAATGGGAATTTAAAAATTTAAGTTAATTTCGGAAAACACTTATCAGATGATATTAAACACTTCATCTCATGTTTGTAATACATATTTCTTAATACAATATATATATGATTCATACTTTCTTATTTTACTTTAAAATTCCTCTTTTGAAGAGCATTGGTTCCTTTTCCCAGGAGTGGGAATATGCCGTGTTATAGTTTGAGCCGCTCTAAGAAATAACTAGGCTTAATACATGTGCGTAAGTGTATAAGTCTAAGCAGGGACGACACTTTCCGTCTAAACTGGATTTTAAATTTGGAAGACACCTCCTTAAACGAAAAAACAACATTAAAAGAGGTAAGTGTCGTCCCTGATAAGCTGGTGCGGAATGCAAGGCGTATCAATAATGACACTGTACGCATTAAGCCCAGTTTTCCCAGAACGCTTCTCATGTGTATACGTGTATGCTATTCAAGTCAGTTAACTTTTTTATGTACTGGCATATAAGATGATTTTATTTAATATACATATGTTTTTGATTAATGTTGTTCAAATTTCTATTTTCCTCAGGAACACTAATTGTATACATGTCTATTTTTAAATATTCATGGTTGAGTTATTGCTTTGGAAGATCGTTGACCTTATTGCTTATGTTGGTCAGCACACTACTCGTGTTTCTGAACTAAAAGGACTTATGCAATACTAAGATATCGTTTAAAGATTGCTCATAAGACGTATATTGAAGTGGCGTAACATTTTCCTTTATAGTATGTGTTCTCTGGAAACTGTGTTAGCCATATTTGGTGTTTGTTTCGAGACCGAAACAAGTGTTATTAAGGATAATTGAGGATGATCTACCGTTGATCATTATGCAAGCGATTTTATTAATTGATTATATGCGTTTATGACATAAATAATTGCCCACGTGCATGTTATTGATACTTTGGTGATCTGTTCCGTGCAAAGTACATAATGGAGCCTCGTTCTGGAAAACCTTGGCTTCGTGCACGCTAGTTAGGAGTCCGCACATTCTAGTCAGGGACGTCACTTTCCGTCTACACAAGATTGTCTTTAGAATCCACTTTCTGTAAACGCAAAATTCCATGAAAGCGTCTCTGATGCATGTGACATAGGCTAACCAGAGCGACACTTTACGTGAATGCTTTAAACCCAGTTTTCCCAGAGCGAAGCGTAAGGTTTCCACGAGTTTCTTGACTTTGTCAAAGTGTTGACTAAATTAAAGGCAGTTTTTGATGTAACATCGTGTTCCAACAATTGTCGTCCAGAGATTTTATCACATACCATAGCTATGCCTTCTGATAAGATATTATCTATTATCTTCTTGCAAAATATGTAACATGCATCCGCCGTTCAATGAAAAAAATAAATAAAAGTCGCTTCAAAATTGACTAAGGTGGTTTCCGGAGAACACAGACCGCAATATGTTTTAAGAAGTCTGAGTTGTTTAACACTTGATACGATGACAAAATATTGAAAATAACTATATTGACATGTTTTGTACGTATTTATTGAAGCATCGTTTTGTGACAACTGAGCTAAATGCTTATTCGTGTGAACAGGCCAATCTGGCCACGACACTTTCTGCCAAAACTACATTAATTTAAGAAGAGATTTCCTTTCAACGAAAAATACCATTACAGCGGACAGTTTCTTTTATGATTAGCCTGTGAACACGTCACAGGCTAATCCGTGACTGCATTTTACGCACATGCATTGAACATAGTTTTCCCAGATCTAGGCTAATGTCATGTTTTTAAATTGGGATATTATACACAAATACACACATAGCAGTGGCAACAGGAATATGAACTTATTAATCCGCGGGTATGTTTTATGTTTGTTATGCATTTAATGTTATAAATTATAACAGTCAGATAACGTGTTCATTAATAATATCGACACTAACCATACTGTTAAGGTTAAATGATTAGTATTCCTATGTTCTGAATAATAAGCACGCAGCAATGAAAGGTTTTTAATCTTGTTTGAAAAGCAAATGTATACCCTGACTGTTAATCATATTATATACTCACAGAGATGATATCATGTATACTGTTGATCTCACTCATGGTTTATTTGTCCCCGATCCCTTCAAGTAGTACCCGAGCCGATAACGACCAATTGAGCTTAAAAGGGGACCTTTTCACAAATTTTGGCATGTATTGAAGTTTGTCATTAAATGCTTTACATAGATAAATGTAAACATTTGATCTAAAAAGCTCCATTTAAAAAAAAATAAAGAAAGAAAAAAAGTAACCCTCAACTTGGCTGGAACCACTGACCCCTGGAGTAAAAGACTAACGCTTACACCATTAGCCCATCAGTGCTCATACAATTATTGATGTATTTTATATTTTATATAAGCAATCCTCGTAGTGTCACAAAATAAAACGACAACAACAGCACTCTCCCAATTAAGCAATCGTTTCGCGTTGCAATGCTTAATAATTTTAAGGTTAATTAATCGTCAAAAATCATATGATGGATATAATTGAGCATATTAAGTGCTCAGTATTATTGTTTCAACACAAATATCATAACTACAACGAACATTTGCGAATCTGAATATTATTTTTAATTGTGTCAATTAATCAAAACGTGAAAAGACCCCTTTAATATTTGGTTTAGTGAAATAAAATACGTTTGCTGTCCTGTATCACATCGTGCGGGGTTAGTAAGAAGCCGTGTAACGAAGTTCTCTTACCGAGCACCGTTCATTTTCCAGCAAGACCGTATTCATAGGACAGATTATACTGTATCTAATGACGCATATTATTTTATAAACAAAAAGCCCGCAGAAAAGTTCTTGGTTCTTTATTTAGTTGTTAACACGAGGCTTCCTAGTCAATAAAATATGTAATCAATTCGCTCTGGCAGTCGGCACAGCCTAATAAAGAACGACACTTTCCGCTAAGACTGTATTTGCGTTCAGAAGAGAATTCCTTTAAACGAAATCTTCCGAAAAAGCGGAAGGTGTCGTCCCTGATAAGCCTGTGCGGACAGCACAAGCTAATCTGGGAAGACACTCTAAGCACTTGCATTAAGCATAATATCACCAGAACGTCCACCAGAAGGCAATAGGTTTAAATTCAACTGAAATATTTGAGAATGATGGGAAGAGTTCTAGACAAGGATTATTTGTGTTAAGGTTTTAATTCTACCCAAAGGGGAAATTGTTTTAAAACCGTTATTATGAATATGGTGTTCATCGTTAGAAATTACGATTTTACTGTGTTATTGAAACATAATAAATCACACTGGGACATGAAGGGAAAATCGTCTATCTGAAACAACGCTGCAGTTAATAATGTATGCTAGTAAAATGAATAAAAATACCCTACAATAATCAATTGCTAATTTCAAGGACCGACCGTCCGACCGACCGGCAGGCAGGCGGGGTGGCAGGAAGGCAGGGCAGGCAGGCATACAGACAGGCAGGCATGAAGGCAGGCACGCAGACAGGCACGCAGGCAGACAAACAGGCGGACGGACGGGCGGGCGGGCGGGCGGGCGGGTCGGTCGGTCGGGCGGGCGGGCGGGCGGGCGGGCGGGCGTGCGGGCGGGCGGGCGGGCGGGCGGGCGGGCAGACAGACAGACAGACAGACTGACAGACAGACAGACAGACAGACAGACAGTCAGAGAGGCAGGCAGGCAGGCAGACAGGCAGACAGACAGACAGACAGACAGACAGACAGACAGACAGACAGACAGACAGACAGACAGACAGACAGACAGACAGACAGACAGACAGACAGACAGACAGACAGACAGACAGACAGACAGACAGACAGACAGACAGACAGACAGACAGACATTGTGATCCCGTTTTCTCTCATTATGATTTTGCTGCTTCGTATCAAGTTCTCGCGTTCTCGGCCTTGTAATCAATATAACATATCATGTCATAACTTTTACATGTAAGTAATTGAAGTTATATCATTCATAATACGAGTACTTATAACTTACTTCCAAGTCGGAACACCGATTTTTTTCCAAAGATATCATCTCTTTATCGATAGTAAATGTTTAAAAAATACATCTACTACATCTATATGTATAGCTCATATTACAAGTAGAATATTCAATGGTTTACCCCCATAATCTCGACCCACAGTATCAGGCCGCGAGATAAGACAAGTGGAATGCAGCCAACAAAAAATGCAAATTTAAATGATTTGCTGTCAAAAACATTCTTTGTATCTGAAATCCGATCAAAATAAAAGACTTCGATACATTTTGCGCACTGGATATTTCAGCGAGCGACATCGCTTTCATTCAAGATAGTACCGTTCTATTTGAAATACTGTAACATCATTTGTATTGCTCGAAATTTCTTTTTTTTCCAAAACATGTATTGTTCGTTGTCACGTAAAGTAAATTCCCTCGTTTATTTTCCAATAAGTTTCTGTTAAATTTTTATTTCGGTCAACCCATGAAATCAACGAGCATGTCCCACAAATAAATTGCTAACAGTACTCGATCACTTACACAAGAGAAACACACTTTTTAAGAAATGTTGGCTGCAGGAGACGAACAGACTTTGATCACTTACACTGAATTAATATTTCCTTATGATATCCTTCATCGAAATACAAAACCCTACATGCAATAATAAAACGGACTTCTTGGTAAGCATTTTAATCAGACTGTTCCTTTAATCAGAAGCTGTTGATTATTCTGGAGTTCAATTAATGTGCATACATTATACTGTTTCTTTAATCAGAAGCTGTTGATAATTCTGGAGTTCAATTAATGTGCATACATTATACTGTTTCTTTAATCAGAAGCTGTTGATAATTCTGGAGTTCAATTATTGTGCATACATATTACTGTTCCTTTAATCCGAAGCTGTTGATAATTCTGGAGTTCAATTAATGTGCATACATTATACTGTTTCTTTAATCAGAAGCTGCTGATAATTCTGGAGTTCAATTAATGTGCATACATTATACTGTTCCTTTAATCAGAAGCTGTTGATAATTCTGTAGTTCAATTAATGTGCATACATTATACTGTTTCTTTAATCAGAAGCTGTTGATAATTCTGGAGTTCAATTAATGTGCATACATTATACTGTTCCTTTAATCAGAAGCTGTTGATAATTCTGGAGCTCAATTAATGTGCATACATCATACTGTTTCTTTAATCATAAGCTGTTGATAATTCTGGAGTTCAATTAATGTGCATACATAATACTGTTCCTTTAATCCGAAGCTGTTGATAATTCTGATGTTCAATTAATGTGCATACATTATACTGTTTCTTTAATCAGAAGCTGTTGATAATTCTGGAGTTCAATTAATTTGCATACATTATACTGTTTCTTTAATCAGAAGCTGCTGATAATTTTGGAGTTCAATTAATGAGCATACATTATACTGTTTCTTTAATCAGAAGCTGTTGATACTTCTGGAGTTCAATTAATGTGCATACATTATATATGATAGCCTCGCTCTGGGAAAATGCGGCTCAATGCATGTGCGCAGCCCTCACAGGCTAGTCTGGGAAAACACTCTCCGCTTGTATGGTATATTTCGTTTAAATAAGGTATTTTCTTCGCGAAAGTTCACTTCAGGCAGACCATGTTGTTCTGGATTAGCCCGTACGTATTTAAGGCATTAAGCCCTGTTTACCCAGAGCGAGACTCAACAGTATGGCTCCGGTTGGCGCGGGTATACCCTTTCCCCATGGCGCGGATTTTTTAATAACTTTTTTTAGTTTATTTTTACGTTTTATAATGAAATAAACCAGAAAAAAACACAAAAAAATTCCCTACAGGTCCTATTGGCGCGGGGTCGGCGCGGGTCGGCGCGGGTCGGCGCGGGTTAAGGCCCATATATGGATCTTGGAGCCGGAAGTTATCTAACATGCTGTGCGGTCTGTATCAATGATAGAAACGATGTTTTTGTTATATATTGTAGGTATACATTTCTAATTTACGCCTTATATGTTTATTTTTCAATTTCATAAACAAAAACCTGAAATATCAACGGCGCGAGTGACCCCTGTTAAATCCGCGCCAAATTTCGATATTTTTCCAAAATCCTCGGCGGCGCGGATTATATTGCGATGTAAACTTTACAAACACCCATTAAAGTTATATATCATCTGAAAGGAAATTTAATTACCTACAATTTAGTTATAAAATATTGTTCAAGATCTAATTATTAAGGGTTAAAATTTAAAAAAACTAACCCCCACCCCCCCCAAAAAAAAAAATTTTTTTTTTTTCATTTCATACATGCCAATAAGACACTTTATATGGGTGATTTAACAACATTTAATGCGTTATATTGTAGCGGTGGATATGCCCTATCTAAAACTAGTTGATTTTTGCAAATTACACGGGGTAAGAGGCCCAAAATTACTGGCGCGGGTGACCTATTTCGAACCCGAGCCGTATTCCGTAATTTTCCCCGTATTCCGAGCGGCGCGGATTATATTGCGATTAAACCGTTATATACACCCATTAATGTTATATATCATCTGAAAGGAAATTTAATTACCTACAATTTGGTTATAAAATAATGTTCAAGATCTAATTTTTAAGGCTTAAAATAAAAAAAAAACCTACCCCCACCCCCCCGATTTTTTTTTTTTCATTTCATACATGCCAATTAGACACTTGATATGGGTGATATAACAACATTTAATACGTTATATTGTAGCGGTGGATATGATCTATCTAAAACTAGTTGATTTTTGCAAATAATACGGGGTTGGAGGCCCAAAATTACTGGCGCGGGTGACCTATTTCGAACCCGAGCCGTATTCAGTAATTTTCCCCGTATTCCGAGCGGCGCGGATTATATTGCGATTAAACCGTTATATACACCCATTAAAATTATATATCATCTGAAAGGAAATTTAATTACCTACAATTTGGTTATAAAATAATGTTCAAGATCTAATTATTTAGGCTTGAAATTTAAAAGAAACCTACCCCCACCCCCCCCCCCGATTTTTTTTTTCAATTCATACATGCCAATTAGACACTTGATATGGGTGATATAACAACATTTAATGCGTTATATTGTAGCAGTGGATATGCCCTATCTAAAACTAGTTGATTTTTGCAAATTACACGGGGTTGGAGGCCCAAAATTACTGGCGCGGGTGACCTATTTCGAACCCGAACCGTATTCCGTAATTTTCCCCGAAATCCGAGCGGCGCGGATAATATTGCGATTAAACCGTTATATACAACCATTAAAGTTATATATCATCTGAAAGGTAATTTAATTACCTACAATTTGGTTATAAAATAATGTTCAAGATCTAATAATTAAGGAATTTAAAAAAACTCACCCCCTAACCACCCCCCGGAAAAAATCAGTTCATTCATGCCAATTAGACAGTCGATATGGGTGATATAACCACATTTAAGGCGCTATATTATAGCGGTGGATATGGGTAGGGTAGTGTAGGGGGTAGGGAAGGGGGTAGGGTACGGGGGTAGGGTTGGGTAGGGGGTCGGGTAGGGGTAGGGTAGGGGGTAGAGGGAGGAGTATGGTAGGTTAGGGGGTAGGTTAGGGGGTAGGTTAGGGGGTAGGTTAGGGGGTAGGTTAGGGGGTAGGTTAGGGGGTAGGTTAGGGGGTAGGTTAGGGGGTAGGTTAGGGGGTAGGTTAGGGGGTAGGTTAGGGGGTAGGGTAGGGGGTAGGGTAGGGTAGGGGGTAGGGTAGGGGAGGCGTAGGGTTGCCGTAGGGAAGCCGTAGGGTAGCCGTAGGGTAGCCGTAGGGTAGCCGTAGGGTAGCCGTAGGGTAGCCGTAGGGTAGCCGTAGGGTAGCCGTAGGGTAGCCGTAGGGTAGCCGTAGGGTAGCTATAAGGTAGCCGTATGGTAACTAGCCGTAAGGTAGCCGTAGGGTAGCCATAGGGTAGCCATAGGGTTGCCGTAGGGTAGCCGTAGGGTAGCCGTATGGTAGCCGTAGGGTAGCCGTATGGTAGCCGTAGGGTAGCCGTAGGGTAGCTAGCCGTAGGGTAGCCGTAGAGCAGCCGCAGGGTTGCTGTATGTTAGCCGTATGGTAGCCGTAGGGTAGCCGTAGGGTGGCCGTTGGGAAGCCATAGGGTAGCCGTAGGGCAGCCGTAGGGTTGCCGTAGGGTAGCCGTAGGGTAGCCGTATGGTAGCCGTAGGGTAGCTAGCCGTTGGGTAGCCGTAGGGTAGCCATAGGGTAGCCATAGGGTAGCCGTATGGTAGCCGTAGGGTAGCGAGCCGTAGGGTAGCCGTAGGGCAGCCCTAGGGTAGCCGTAGGGTAAGCGTAGGGAAGCTAGCCGTAGGGTAGCCGTAGGGTAGCCGTAGGGTAGCCGTAGGGTAGCCGTAGGGTAGCTAGCCGTAGGGTAGCCGTAGGGTAGCCATAGGGTAGCCGTATGGTAGCCATAGGGTAGCCGTATGGTAGCTAGCCGTAGGGTAGCCGTAGGGTAGCTAGCCGTATGGAAGCTAGCCGTATGGTAGCCGTAGGGTAGCCATAGGCTAGCCGTACGGTAGCGGTAGGGTAGTTAGCCGTAGTGTAGCCGTAGGGTAGCCATAGGGTAGCCGTAGGGTAGCCGTAGGGTTGCCGTAGGGTTGCCGCCGGGTTGCCGTAGGGTTGCCGTAGGGTAGCCGTAGGGTAGCTAGCCGTAAGGTAGCCATAGGTTAGCCGTATGGTAGCCGTAGGGTAGCCATAGGCTAGCCGTACGGTAGCCGTAGGGTAGCCATAGGTTAGCCGTACGGTAGCCGTAGGGTAGTTAGCCGTAGTGTAGCCGTAGGGTAGCCATAGGGTAGCCGTATGGTAGCCGTAGGGTAGCCATAGGCTAGCCGTACGGTAGCCGTAGGGTAGCCATAGGCTAGCCGTACGGTAGCCGTAGGGTAGTTAGCCGTAGTGTAGCCGTAGGGTAGCCATAGGGTAGCCGTAGGGTTGCCGTAGGGTTGCCGTAGGGTTGCCGCAGGTTTGCCGTAGGGTTGCCGTAGGGTAGCCGTAGGGTAGCCGTAGGGTAGCTAGCCGTAAGGTAGCCGTAGGGTAGCCGTAGGGTAGCTAGCCGTAAGGTAGCCATAGGGTAGCCGTATGGTAGCCGTAGGGTAGCCGTAGGGTAGCTAGCTGTAGGGTAGCCGTAGGGTAGCCATAGGGTAGCCGTAGGGTAGCTGTAGGGCAGCCGTAGGGTTTCCTTAGGGTAGCCGTAGGGTAGCCGTAGGGTAGCTAGCCGTAAGATAGCCGTAGGGTAGCCATAGGGTAGCCGTATGGTAGCCATAGGGTAGCTAGCCGTAGGGTAGCCATAGGGTAGCCGTAGGGTAGCCGTAGGGTAGCCATAGGGCAGCCGTAGGGTAGCCGTATGGTAGCCGTAGGGTAGCTAGCCATAAGGTAGCCATAGGGTAGCCGTATGGTAGCCGTAGGGTAGCTAGCTGTAGGGTAGCCGTAGGGTAGCCATTGGGTAGCCGTAGGGTAGCTGTAGGGCAGCCGTAGGGCAGCCGTAGGGTTGCCGTAGGGTAGCCGTAGGGTAGCCGTAGGGTAGCTAGCCGTAGGGTAGCTAGCTGTAGGGTAGCCGTAGGGTAGCCATAGGGTAGCCGTAGGGTAGCCCTAGGGTAGCCGTAGGGTAGCCATAGGGTAGCCGTATGGTAGCCATAGGGTAGCTAGCCGTAGGGTAGCCATAGGGTAGCCGTAGGGTAGACGTAGGGCAGCCGTAGGGTAGTCGTAGGGTAGCCGTAGGGTAGCCGTAGGGTAGCTAGCCGTAGGGTAGCTAGCCGTAGGGTAGCCATAGGGTAGCCATAGGGTAGCCATAGGGTAGCCGTATGGTAGCCGTAGGGTAGCGAGCCGTAGGGTAGCCGTAGGGCAGCCCTAGGGTAGCCGTAGGGTAAGCGTAGGGTAGCTAGCCGTAAGGTAGCCATAGGGTAGCCGTATGGTAGCCGTAGGGTAGCCATAGGCTAGCCGTACGGTAGCCGTAGGGTAGCCATAGGCTAGCCGTACGGTAGCCGTAGGGTAGTTAGCCGTAATGTAGCCGTAGGGTAGCCATAGGGTAGCCGTATGGTAGCCGTAGGGTAGCCATAGGCTAGCCGTACGGTAGCCGTAGGGTAGCCATAGGCTAGCCGTACGGTAGCCGTAGGGTAGTTAGCCGTAGTGTAGCCGTAGGGTAGCCATAGGGTAGCCGTAGGGTAGCCGTAGGGTTGCCGTCGGGTTGCCGCAGGGTTGCCGTTGGGTTGCCGTAGGGTAGCCGTAGGGTAGCCGTAGGGTAGCCGTAGGGTAGCTAGCCGTAAGGTAGCCGTAGGGTAGCCGTAGGGTAGCTAGCCGTAAGGTAGCCATAGGGTAGCCGTATGGTAGCCGTAGGGTAGCCGTAGGGTAGCTAGCTGTAGGGTAGCCGTAGGGTAGCCATAGGGTAGCCGTAGGGTAGCTGTAGGGCAGCCGTAGGGTTGCCTTAGGGTAGCCGTAGGGTAGCCGTAGGGTAGCTAGCCGTAGGATAGCCGTAGGGTAGCCATAGGGTAGCCGTATGGTAGCCATAGGGTAGCTAGCCGTAGGGTAGCCATAGGGTAGCCGTAGGGTAGCCATAGGGCAGCCGTAGGGTAGCCGTATGGTAGCCTTAGGGTAGCTAGCCGTAAGGTAGCCATTGGGTAGCCGTATGGTAGCCATTGGGTAGCCGTAGGGTAGCTGTAGGGCAGCCGTAGGGTTGCCGTAGGGTAGCTAGCCGTAGGGTAGCCGTAGGGTAGCTAGCCGTAGGGTAGCCGTAGGGTAGCCATAGGGTAGCCGTAGGGTAGCCATAGGGTAGCCGTATGGTAGCCATAGGGTAGCTAGCCGTAGGGTAGCCATAGGGTAGCCGTAGGGTAGCCGTAGGGCAGCCGTAGGGTAGCCGTAGGGTAGCCGTAGGGTAGCCGTAGGGTAGCTAGCCGTAGGGTAGCTAGCCGTAGGGTAGCCATAGGGTAGCCGTAGGGAAGCTAGCCATAGGGTAGCCGTAGGGTAGCCATAGGGTAGCCGTAGCGTAGCCGTAGGGCAGCCGTAGGGTTGCCGAAGGGTAGCCTTAGGGTAGGGTAGCCAAAGGGTAGCCGTATGGTAGCCGTAGGGTAGATAGCCGTAGGGTAGCCGTAGGGTAACCATAAGGTAGCCGTAGGGTAGCCGTTAAGCAGCCGTAGGGTTGCCGTAGGGTAGCCGTAGGGTAGCCGTAGGGTAGCCGTAGGGTAGCCGCCGGGTAGCTAGCCGTAGGGTAGCCATAGGGTAGCCGTATGGTAGCCGTACGGTAGCTTGCCGTAGGGAAGCCGTAGGGTAGCCATAGGGTAGCTGTAGGGTAGCCGTAGGGCAGCCGGGCAAAGTGCAAAAGGACACCACCACGATCAGCGGGACCGTCGGCCGAGTCGAACGCACCCACCCCCGGGGCCGTGCGGCGTTCGGTTACCGAGACCGTTACAATCGCCGCTGACCCAAATAGGGTTACTCACCCTAATGATTAGCCGAACGGGACGAGCCAAGTGCAAAAGGACACCACCACGATCAGCGGGACCGTCGGCCGAGTTGAACGCACCCACCCCCGGGGCCGTGCGGCCTTCGGTTACAGAGACCGTAAAAATCGCCGCTAAGCCTAACCCTAACCCTAATCCTTACCCTAACCCTTCGTTTACCGAGACACCACCACGATCAGCGGGACCGTCGGCCGGGTCGAACGCTCACACCCCCGGGGCCGTGCGGCCTTCGGTTACCGAGACCGTAAAAATCGCCGCTAACCCTAACCGTAAAAATCGCCGCTAACCCTAACCCTTACCCTACCCCTTCGGTTACCGAGACACCACCACGATCAGCGGGACCGTCGGCCGAGTCGAACGCACCCACCCCAGGGGCCGTGCGGCCTTCGGTTACCGAGACCGTAAAAATCGCCGCTTACCCTAACCGTAAAAATCGCCGCTAACCCTAACCCTAACCCTTACCTTAACCCTTCGGTTACCAAGACACCACCGCGATCAGCGGGACCGTCGGCCGAGTCGAACGCACCCACCCCCGGGGCCGTGCGGCCTTCGGTTTCCGAGACCGTAAAAATCGCCGCTAACCCTAACCGTAAAAATCGCCGCTAACCCTAACCCTAACCCTTACCCTAACAGTTTGGTTACCGAGATACCACAACGATCAGCGGGACCGTCGGCCGAGTCGAACGCACCCTGCCCCGGGGCCGTGCGGCCTTCGGTTACCGAGACCGTAAAAATCGCCGCTAACCCTAACCGTAAAAATCGCCGCTAACCCTAACCCTAACCCTTATCCTAACCCTTCGGTTACCGAGACACCACCACGATCAGCGGGACCGTCGGCCGAGTCGAACGCACCCACCCCCGGGGCAATGCGGCCTTCGGTTACCGAGACCGTAAAATTCGCCGCTAACCCTAACCGTAAAATTCGCCGCTAATCCTAACCGTAAAAATCGCCGCTAACCCTAACCCTTACCCTAACCCTTCGGTTACCGAGACACCACCACGATCAGCGGGACCGTCGGCCGAGTCGAACGCACACACCCCCGGGGCCGTGCGGCCTTTGGTGACCGAGACCGTAAAAATCGCCGCTAACCCTAACCGTAAAAATCGCCGCTAACCCTAACCCTTACCCTTACCATAACCCTTCGGTTACCGAGACACCAACACGATCAGCGGAACCGATGGCCGAGTCGAACGCAGACACCCCGGGGGCAATGCGGCCTTCGGTTACCGAGACCGTAAAAATCGCCGCTAACCCTAACCGTAAAATTCGCCGCTAATCCTAACCGTAAAAATCGCCGCTAATCCTAACCGTAAAAATCGCCGCTAACCCTAACCCTTACCTTAACCCTTCGGTTACCGAGACACCACCACGACTTCGCCGTTTTCAGCGAACATTTCCAGCGAAAATTGCTAAGTATGCAAAGCAGCTAGCCTGCACAGCGGGACCGTCGTTCTTGTTATAAAGGTATAAGTATGATTAAAACGCTTTATTATAAATTCTTTTGGTGTTTAACGGTGACTGTTAAATTACCAAAACACTATGTCCTACACTATGAGGACTTAGCCGTTTTCAGCACATTTAGGGTTACTAACCCTAACGAAAACGTCTAAGTCAAAAATAATGTTTGAGGTATATTATATCGTGATAAGAATGCTTTTAATATGTGTTTAGCAATTGTTATGCGTTATTTTTCCTTTTACAGGCGACTTTTCACCCAATAAGAACAACATCGCAATCCGCGCCATGGACGAAAATCCCGGTAAATGGCCCAAATATGGGCCCCAGCGTAGTTCCTTTCCATATGGCGCGAATAACTGAAATTGAAAAAAAAATATACTGCTCGGCGTTGGCAGCCAGGCTATGATGCCCGATGCGAGGCCTAGCCAGGCCGCGTCTTTTGCACCCACCTTTGCCGGGCTCCTTCATTTAAACAAAAAGTCGAGTTTTTACGGACTTAGCCGTTTTCAGCGAACATTTCGAGCAAAAATTGCAAAGTATACAAATCACACAACCTGCACAGCGGGACCGTCGTTCTTTGAAATTGTTACAAGTATGAATATATACGACCACGATCAGCGGCACCGTCGGTTTTTTACGGACTTAGCCGTTTTCAGCGAACATTTCGAGCGAAAATTGCCAAGTATACAAAGCACCAAACCTGCACAGCGGGACCGTCGTTCTTGTTATTAAGATATGAGTATGATAAGAACGCTTTATTATACGTTCTTTTGGTGCTTAACGGTAACTGTTACTTAACATTTTCTCCCCCATCTGTGTTTTTACGGGCTTTGGACCGTTTCCTGCGAACAAGTTCACAGGAAGCCACATTAGGGAGTATTAGATGGGCGAAAGCAGATGGCAGACGAAACGCAGGGAAGATAGACCGCATACCAATAGACGATGATACCGAAGATGAAAATATCAGTGGAGATAGTTTACGAGTAAACATGGACGTATGCACTTTAATTTAATTTATAGTTATTATATTTTAACTTCAGACATTGAACAAGAGATAGCGGAACACTACCACCCGTCGCAGATGTGCAGAGACTACTGCTGTGTAAAGAGATGGATAGCGGAATACTACCACCTACATTGGATTTGAACCTAAGCTTGGGCAATAGAAACGAGCATGATAGGATTGAGGTTCTACTCGCCAAAAATTGTGGACGTCCGTAAGGATCTGGAAACGGAAGTAATTGCGCAACTCAGCGCAGAGTGACGACGTGTGTACTAATTTAATTTATTGTTATGTGTTATTATATTTCAGATATATCAGATATTTAAAAAGAGATGGATAGCGGAACACTACCATCCCTCACAGCTATGTGAGGACTACTGCTGCGTAAAGACGGAACGAAGACGTTTTTAAAAAAAGTTTGCCGATTCAGGCAGTTTGGATTGACAATGCTGGGACATCAGTATAACCAAATTAAAGGTATCCTGTGACAATCCGTTCAGGGAGCTTCCTTCCTGAACATGCGTCGAGAGAACCTTTTCGAGATGTTTTTTCGCATTATATGTATTGTATTATATATTATATTGTATTACATTGCGTTATATTGCGTATATTTATATTGTATTATATTGCCTTCCGTGGTTATTTTCCTGTTGAATCATTTTACCCTGGCGACTCTGACAGCCAGATGGAAAATATTTTTATGAAGTACAGCGGATTGATCCGGCTATTACTCCCCCTTCTGTGTTTTCACGGGCTTAGGACCGTTCCCTGCTGTTCCAGGAAGCCACATAAGGGATTGACGCGCTTTTGCGCTGTTTTCAGACGACTTTTTACCCAATAAAACAATCTGCTACACGGAGTGTCCAAAACGACTAAGTCCAAAAACGCTCGAAAATGACTAAGTCCAAAAACCCTCGAAAACGAATAAGTCCATGAGCCCTAGATTTTGACATAAGAAAGGCCATATGTCATTAATGACGTTGCAGATCACGGGTTTTTGATGTTGTTTTTTTCGTTTCAAGTGATTTCCCGTCGAATAAACTAAAAGTGTAAAAATGTGAAAAAAAATTCTAAGTCCAAGATCCTTATATGGGCCTTAGATTTTGACATAACAAAGGCCTTATGTCATAAAAGACGTTGCAGATCACGGGTTTTTGATGGTTTATTTCGTTTCAGGTAATTTCCCGTTGATTACCCCAAAATAAACAAATATTTCTGCCATATGTCACTTGTAGTGCCACAAAGATCCATATTTGGGCCCAGGATCCATAAATGGGCCCTAGATTTTGACATAAGAAAGGCCATATGTCATAAATGACGATGCAGATCACGGGTTTTTGATGTTTTTTTCCGTTTCAAGTGATTTCCCGTCGAATAAACTAAAAAAGTAAAAATGTGAAAAAAGCTTGACTCGGGATCCATTTATGGATCTTGACCCGATTCCCGGGGACCATATATGGATCTTTTTTTTCACATTTTTACTTTTTTAGAAATATAATAGCAATAAATTAAATACATTAAAGTACATACGTCGTCTTACTTGGTGTTGAGTGCGCCACTTTCTGACGCTTGTAAGCGCTAAACAGACCGTTCCCTGCGTTCCTTCTATCACTCTCTAATGTGGCTTCCTGTGAACATTTTCACAGGAAACGGTCCAAAGCCCGTGAAAACACAGATGGGGGAGAAAATGTTAAGTAACAGTTACCGTTAAGCACCAAAAGAACGTATAATAAAGCGTTCTTATCATACTCATACCTTAATAACAAATCCGACGGTCCCGCTGTGCAGGTTTGGTGCTTTGTATACTTAGCAAATTTCGCTCGAAATGTTCGCTGAAAACGGCTAAGTCCGTAAAAAACCTACGGTGCCGCTGATCGTGGTCGTATATATTCATACTTGTAACAATTTCAAAGAACGACGGTCCCGCTGTGCAGGTTGTGTGATTTGTATACTTAGCAATTTTTGCTCGAAAAGTTCGCTGAAAACGGCTAAGTCCGTAAAAAATCGTCTTTTTGTTTAAATGAAGGAGCCCGGCAAGGGTGGGTGCAAAAGACGCGGCCTGGCTAGGCCTCGCATCGGGCATCATCGCCTGGCTGCCAACGCCGAGCAGTATATTTATTTTTTGAATTTCAGTTATCTGCGCCAGAGGGAAAGGAACTACGCTGGGGCCCATATTTGGGCCATTTACCGGGATTTTCCTCCATGGCGCGGAGTGCGATGTTGTTCTTCTTGGGTGAAAAGTCGCCTGTAAAAGGAAAAATAACGCATAACAAGTGCTTAACACCTATTAAAAGCATTCTTATCACGATATAATATACCTAAAACATTATTTTTGACTTAGACGTTTTCGTTAGGGTTAGTAACCCTAAATGTGCTAAAAACGGCTAAGTCCTCATAGTGTCGGACATAGTGTTTTGGTAATTTAACAGTCACCGTTAAACACCAAAAGAACGTATAATAAAGCGTTTTAATCATACTTATACCTTTATAACAAGAACGACGGTCCCGCTGTGCAGGCTGGCTGCTTTGCATACTTAGCAATTTTCGCTCGAAATGTTCGCTGAAAACGGCTAAGTCCGTAAAAAATCGACTTTTTTTTAAATAAAGGAGCCCGGCAAGGGTAGGTGCAAAAGACGCGGCCTGGCAAGGCCTCGCATCGGGCATCATCGCCTGGCTGCCAACGCCGAACAGTATATTTATTTTTTGAATTTCAGTTATCCGCGGCATAGGGAAAGGAACTACGCTGGGGCCCATATTTGGGCCATTTACCGGGATTTTCCTCCATGGCGCGGATTGCGATGTTGTTCTTCTTGGGTGAAAAGTCGCCTGTAAAAGGAAAAATAACTCATAACAATTGCTAAACACTTATTAAAAACATTCTTATCGCGATATATTATACCTAAAACATTTATTTACTTAGATGTTTTCGTTAGGGTAAGTAACCCTAATTTGGTCAGCGGCGATTTTTACGGTTTCGCTAACCGAAGGCCGCACGGCCCCGGGGGTGGGTGCGTTCGACTTGGCAGACGGTCCCGCTGATCGTGGTGGTGTCCTTTTGCACTTGGCCCGTCCCGTTCGGCTTATCGTTAGCGTGAGTAACCCTAATTGGGTCAGCGGCGATTTTTACGGTCTCGGTAACCGAAGGGTAAGGGTTAGGGTTAGCTAAGGTTAGCGGCGATTTTTACGGTTAGGGTTAGCGGCGATTTTTACGGTCTCGGTAACCGAAGGCCACACGGCCCCGGGGGTGGGTGCGTTCGACTCGGCTGACGGTCCCGCTGATCGTGGTGGTGTCTCGGTAACCGATGGGTTAGGGTTAGCGGCGATTTTTACGGTTAGGTTTAGGGTTAGCGGCGATTTTAACGGTCTCGGTCACCGAAGGCCCGTCCCGCTGATCGTGGTGTTGTCTCGGTAACCGAAGGGTTAGGGTAAGGGTTAGGGTTAGCGGCGATTTTTACGGTTAGGGTTAGCGGCGATTTTTACGGTTAGCGGCGATTTTTACGGTCTCGGTAACCGAAGGCCGCACGGCCCCGGGGGTGTGTGGGTTCGACTCGGCCGACGGTCCCGCTGATCGTGGTGGTCTCTCGGTAACCGAAGGGTTAGGGTAAGGGTTTGGGTTAGCGGCGATTTTTACGGTTAGGATTAGCGGCGATTTTTACGGTAAGGGTTAGCGGCGATTTTAATTGTCTCGGTAACCGAAGGCCGCATTGCCCCAGGGGTGGGTGCGTTCGAATCGGCCGACGGTCCCGCTGATCGTGGTGGTTTCTCGGTAACCGAAGGGTTAGGGTAAGGGTTAGTGTTAGGGTTAGCGGCGATTTTTACGGTTAGGGTTAGCGGCGATTTTTACGGTCTCGGTAACCGAAGGCCGCACGACCCCGGGGGTGGGTGCGTTCGACTCGGCCAACGGTCCCGCTGATCGTTCGGTAACCGAAGGGTTAGGGTAAGGGTTAGGGTTAGCGGCGATTTTTACGGTTAGGGTAAGTGGCGCTTTTTACGGTTAGGGTAATCGACGATTTGTACGGTCCTTTTGCACTTTGCCCGGCTGCCCTACGGCTACCCTACGGCTAGCTACCCTGTGGCTACCCTACGGCAACCCTACGGCTGCTTAACGGCTACCCTACTGCTACCTTATGGTTACCCTACGGCTACCCTACGGCTATCTACCCTACGGCTACCATACGGCAACCCTATGGCTACCCTACGGCTACCCTACGGCTAGCTACCCTAAGGCTACCCTTCGGCTACCCTACGGCTGCCCTACGGCTACCCTACGGCTACCCTATGGCAACCCTACGGCTACACTATGGCTAGCTACCCTATGGCTACCCTATGGCTACCCTACGGCTAGCTACCCTACGGCTAACTACCCTACGGCTAGCTACCCTACGGCTAGCTACCCTACGGCTACCCTACGGCTACCCTACGGCTGCCCTACGGCTACCCTATGGCTACCCTACGGCTAGCTACCCTATGGCTACCATACGGCTACCCTATGGCTACCCTACGGCTACCCAACGGCTAGCTACCCTACGGCTACCCTACGGCAACCCTACGGCTGCCCTACGGCTGCCCTTCGGCTACCCTACGGCTACCCTACGGCTACCCTACGGCTACCCTATGGCTACCCTACGGCTACCCTACAGCTAGCTTACCTACGGCTACCATACGGCTACCCTATGGCTACCTTACGGCTAGCTACACTACGGCTACCCTACGGCAACCCTACGGCAACCCTACAGCAACCCTACGGCTACCCTACCGCTACCCTATGGCTTCACTACGGCTAGCTACCCTACAGCTACCGTACGGCTACCCTATGGCTACCCTACGGCTACCCTACGGCTAGCTACCATACGGCTAGCTACCCTACGGCTACCATACGGCTAGCTACCATACGGCTACCCTATGGCTACCCTACGGCTAGGTTCCCTACGGCTACCCTACGGCTACCTTACGGCTAGCTACCCTACGGCTACCCTACGACTACCCAAGGGCTGCCCTACGTCTACCGTAAGGCTACCGTACGGCTACCCTACGGCTACCCTACCGCTACCCTACGGCTACCCTACGGCTACCCTACGGCTACCCTACGGCTACCCTACGGCTACCCTTCGGCTACCCTACGGCTAGCTACCCTAGGGCTACCATACGGCCACCATACGGCTACCCTACGTCTACCCTACGGCAACCCTACGGCTAGCCTACGGCTAGCTACCATACGGCTACCCTACGGCTACCCTAAGGCAACCCTACCGCTTCCCTACGGCTACCCTACGGCTACTCTATGGCTACCCTACGTCTACCCTACGGCTACCATACGGATACCCTATGGCTACCCTACGGCTACCCTACGACTACCCTACGGCTAGCTACCCTACGGCTACCATACGGCTACCCTACGGCAACCCTACGGCTGCCCTACGGCTACCCAAGGGCTACCCAAGGGCTGTCCTAGGTCTACCCTACGGCTAGCTACCCTACGGCTACCCTAAGGCTACCCTACGGCAACCCTTCGGCTGCACTACGGCTACCCTACGGCTACCCTATGGCTACCCTACGGCTAGCTACCATACGGCTACCTTATAGCTACCCTACGGCTACCCTATGGCTACCCTACGGCTACCCTACGACTACCCTACGGCTAGCTACCCTACGGCTACCATACGGCTACCCTACGGCAACCCTACGGCTGCCCTACGTCTACCCTACGGCTACCCTAGGGCTAGCTACCCTTCGGCTACCCAAGGGCTACCCAAGGGCTATCCTAGGTCTACCCTACGGCTAGCTACCCTACGGCTACCCTAATGCTACCCTACGGCAACCCTTCGGCTGCACTACGGCTACCCTACGGCTACCCTATGGCTACCCTACGGCTACCCTACGGCTAGCTACCATACGGCTACCTTATAGCTACCCTACGGCTACCCTACGGCTACCCTACGGCAACCCTACGGCTGCCCTACGGCTACCCTACGGCTACCCTACGGCTACCCTACGGCTACCCTACGGCTTGTTACCCTAAGGCTACCATACGGCTACCATACGTCTAGCTACCCTACGGCTACCATACGGCTACCCTCTGGCTACCCTCCGGCTACCCTACGGCAACCCCACGTCTGCCCTAGGGCTGCCCTACGGCTACCCTACGGCTACCTTATGGCTACCCTACGGCCACCCTACGGCTAGCTACCCTACGGCTACACTACGGCTACCCTACGGTTACTCTACGGCTACCCTACGGCTACCATACACCAACCCTACGGCTGCCCTACGGCTACCCTACAGCTACCCTATGGCTACCCTACGGCTAGCTACCCTACGGCCACCCTACGATAACCCTGCGGTTGCCCTACGGCTACCCTACGGCTACCCTATGGCTGCCCTATGGCTACCCTACGGCTACCCTACGGCTAGCTACCCTACGGCTACCATACGGCTACCCTATGGCTACCCTACGGCTACCCTACGGCTTGCTACCCTACGGCTACCCTAGAGCTACCCTACGGCTACCCTACGGCAACCGTACGGCTACCCTACGGCTACCCTACGACTACCCTATGGCTACCCTACGGGTACCATACGGCTACCCTACGGCTACCCTACGGCTACCCTACGGCTAGCTACCCTACGGCTACCCTACGGCAACCCTACGGCTGCCCTACGGCTACCCTACGGCTATCCTATATATAGCTTCCCTGTGGCTACCCTACGGCTACCCTACGGCTAGCTACCCTAACAACATTAAATGTTGTTATATCACCCATATCGACTGTTTAATTGGCATGCATGAACTGATTTTTTCCGGGGGGGGCGTAGGGGGTAAGTATTTTATTTTTTTTGGGCGTTAATCAGAAGTTCTTGAACACCATTTTATAACCAAATTGTAGGGCATTAAATTCTCTTTCAGATGATATATAACTTTAATGGGTGTAAGTAACGGTTGATTCGCAATATTATCGGCGCCGCTCGGATTTCGGGGAAAATAACGGAATACGGCTCGGGTTCGAAATAGGTCACCCGCGCCAGTAATTTTGGGCCTCCAACCCCGTGTAATTTGCAAAAATCAACTAGTTTTAGATAGGGCATATCCACCGCTACAATATATCGCATTAAATGTTGTTATATCACCCATATCAAGTGTCTAATTGGCATGTATGAAATGAAATAAAAAAAAATGCGGGTGGGGGGGTGGGGGTGAATTTTTTTTTTTATAATTTTAAGCCTTAATAATTAGATCTTGAACATTATTTTATAACCAAATTGTAGGTAATTAAATTTCCTTTCAGATGATATATAACTTTAATGGGTGTATATAACGGTTTAATCGCAATATAATCCGCGCCGATCGGATTTCGGGGAAAATAACGGAATACGGCTCGGGTTCGAAATAGGTCACCCGCGCCAGTAATTTTGGGCCTCCAACCCCGTGTAATTTACAAAAATCAACTAGTTTTAGATAGGGCATATTCACCGCTACAATATAACGCATTAAATGTTGTTATATCACCCATATCAAGTGTCTAATTGGCATGTATGAAATGAGAAAAAAAAAATCGGGGGGGGGGGGTGGGGGTAAGTTTTTTTTAATTTTAAGCCTAAATAATTAGATTTTTAACATTATTTTATAACCAAATTGTATGTAATTAAATTTCCTTTCAGATGATATATAACTTAAATGGGTGTATATAACGGTTTATTCGCAATACAATCCGCGTCGCTCGGATTTCGGGGAAAATAACGGAATACGGCTCGGGTTCGAAATAGGTCACCCGCGCCAGTAATTTTGGGCCTCCAACCCCGTGTAATTTGCAAAAATCAACTAGTTTTTAATAGGGCATATTTACCGCTACAATATAACGTATTAAATGTTGTTATATCACCCATATAAAGTGTCTAATTGGCAAAAAAAAAAAAAAATTGGGGTAAGTTTTTTTTTAATTTCAAGCCTTAATAATTAGATCTTGAACATTATTTTATAACCAAATTGTAGGTAATTAAATTCCCTTTCAGATGATATACAACTTAAATGGGTGTTTGTAAAGTTTATATCGCAATATAATCCGCGCAGCCGGGGATTTTGGAAAAGTATCGAAATTTGGCGCGGATTTAACAGGGGTCACTCGCGCCGTTGATATTTCAGGTTTTTGTTTATGAAATTGAAAAAATAAACATATTAGGCGTAAATAAGAGATGTATACCTACAATATATAACAAAAAAATCGTTTCTATCATTGATACAGACCGCACAGCATGTTAGATAACTTCCGGCTCCAAGATCCATATATGGGCCTTAACCCGCGCCGACCCGCGCCGACCCCGCGCCGATAGGACCTGTAGGGAATTTTTTTTCTGGTTTATTTCATCATAAACAGGAACAAACTTCGGTTTAAAACTTAAACTGGTTTTAATTACATTGAATTAAAACCCCGCCTTTGAAGCCCAAATACATTGTAAAATTGTACAAAATGTTACAGATTTTCTTACGATTGTAAATGAAGTCTTAAGTAATTACATTCGGTAATCATATGGAATTCAACGCAATTAGATAAACTACGATTACTATCTTATAAAACTCTTTAATTTAAATTGATATATAATCAGGTTGATTTTTGTTTACGCGTTTGCGTTTAGTGATAATTCTGGGCCAGGTATGGCGTGAGGTCACCAATCAGTTTAAACCACAAATGTATGTAGTTATTGTTCAAAAGCAGTCACATCCGCTGTATTAATTCGTTTATGCTTAATGTATGATATGCATTTCCTCCATTTGAAAATAAGCAACACTTTTGAAAAAAAGGGGCTGAATGCACGTGTGGAAAACGGTGCTTAATGAACGTGTGTAAATTGATGTCCAGAATAGTCCGCACAGGCTAATGTAGGACGGCACTTACCGCTGAGACTTGATTAGCAGTCCGCACAGGCTAATATAGGACGGCAATAACCGCTGAGACTTAATGCAGTCCGCACAGGCTAATGTAGGACGGCACTTACCGCTGATACTTGATTAGCAGTCCGCATACGCTAATATAGGAAGGCACTTACCTCTGAGACTTGATTAGCAGTCCGCACAGGCTAATGTAGGACGGCACTAACCGCTGAGACTTGATTAGCAGTCCGCACAGGCTAATGTAGGACGGCACTAACCGCTGAGACTTGATTAGCAGTCCGCACAGGCTAATGTAGGACGACAATAACCGCTGAGACTTGATTAGCAGTCCGCACAGGCTAATATAGGACGGCAATAACCGCTGAGACTTAATGCAGTCCGCACAGGCTAATGTAGGACGGCACTTACCGCTGATACTTGATTAGCAGTCCGCATACGCTAATATAGGAAGGCACTTACCTCTGAGACTTGATTAGCAGTCCGCACAGGCTAATGTAGGACGGCACTAACCGCTGAGACTTGATTAGCAGTCCGCACAGGCTAATGTATGACAGCACTTACCGCTGAGACTTGATTAGCAGTCCGCACAGGCTAATATAGGACGGCACTTACCGCTGAAACTTGATTAGCAGTCCGCACAGGCTAATGTAGGACGGCACTTACCACTGAGACTTGATTAGCAGTCCGCACAGGCTAATATAGGACGGTATTTACCGCTGAGACTTGATTAGCAGTCCACACAGGCTAATGTAGGACGGCATTTTCCGCTGAAACTTGATTAGCAATCAGCACAGGCTAACGTAGGACGGCACTTACCGCTGATACTTGATTACAGTCTGCACAGGCTAATTTAGGACGGCACTTACCGCTGAGACTTGATTATCAGTTCGCACAGGCAAATGTAGCACGGCACTAACCGCTGATACTTGATTACCAGTCCGCACAGGCTAATGTAGGACGGCACTAACCGCTGATACTTGATTAGCAGTCCACACAGGCTAATGTAGGACGGCACTTACCGCTGAGACTTGATTAGCAGTCCGCATAGGCTAATGTAGGACGACAATAACCGCTGAGACTTGATAAGCAGTCCGCATAGGCTAATGTAGGACAGCGCTTACCGCTGAGACTTGATTAGCAGTCCGCACAGGCTAATATAGGACGGCACTAACCGCTGAAACTTGATTAGCAGTCCGCACAGGCTTATGTAGGACTGCACATACTGCTGAGACTTGATTAGCAGTCCGCACATGCTAATATAGGACGGCACTTACAGCTGAGACTTGATTAACAGTCCGAACAGGCTAATGTAGGACGGCACTAACCGCTGAGACTTGATTATCAGTCCGCACAGGCTAATGTAGGACGGCACTAACCGCTGAGACTTGATTAGCAGTCCGCACAGGCTAATGTAGGACGGCACTTACCGCTGAGACTTGATTATCAGTCCGCACATGCTAATGTAGGACGGCACTAACCGCTGAGACTTGATTAGCAGTCCGCACAGGGTAATGTAGGACAGCACTTACCGCTGAGACTTGATTAGCAGTCCGCATAGGCTAATGTAGGACGAAAATAACCGCTGAGACTTGATTAGCAGTCCGCATAGGCTAATGTAGGACAGCACTTACCGCTGAGACTTGATTAGCAGTCCGCACAGGCTAATATAGGACGGCACTAACCGCTGAAACTTGATTAGCAATCAGCACAGGCTAACGTAGGACGGCACTTACCGCTGATACTTGATTACAGTCTGCACAGGCTAATTTAGGACGGCACTTACCGCTGAGACTTGATTATCAGTTCGCACAGGCTAATGTAGCACGGCACTAACCGCTGATACTTGATTACCAGTCCGCACAGGCTAATGTAGGACGGCACTAACCGCTGATACTTGATTAGCAGTCCACACAGGCTAATGTAGGACGGCACTTACCGCTGAGGCTTGATTATCAGTTCGCACAGGCTAATGTAGGACGGCACTAACCGCTGAGACTTGATTATCAGTCCGCACAGGCTAATGTAGGACGGCACTAACCGCTGAGACTTGATTAGCAGTCCGCACAGGCTAATGTAGGACAGCACTTACCGCTGAGACTTGATTAGCAGTCCGCATAGGCTAATGTAGGACGAAAATAACCGCTGAGACTTGATTAGCAGTCCGCATAGGCTAATGTAGGACAGCACTTACCGCTGAGACTTGATTAGCAGTCCGCACAGGCTAATATAGGACGGCACTAACCGCTGAAACTTGATTAGCAGTCCGCACAGGCTAATGTAGGACTGCACATACTGCTGAGACTTGATTAGCAGTCCGCACAGGCTAATATAGGACGGCACTAACCGCTGAGACTTGATTAGCAGTCCGCACAGGCTAACGTAGGATGGCACTTACCGCTGATACTTGATTTCAGTCTGCACAGGCTAATTTAGGACGGCACTTACCGCTGATACTTGATTAGCAATCCGCACAGGCTAACGTAGGATGGCACTTTCCACTGATACTTGATTACAGTCTGCACAGGCTAATTTAGGACGGCACTTACCGCTGAGACTTGATTATCAGTCCGCACATGCTAATGTAGGACGGCACTTACCGCTGCGACTTGATTATCAGTCCGCACAGGCTAATGTAGGACGGCACTTACCGCTGAGACTTGATTAGCAGTCCGCATAGGCTTATGTAGGACGACAATAACCGCTGAGACTTGATTAGCAGTCCGCATAGGCTAATGTAGGACAGCGCTTAACGCTGAGACTTGATTAGCAGTCCGCACAGGCTAATATAGGACGGCACTAACCGCTGAAACTTGATTAGCAGTCCGCACAGGCTAATGTAGGACTGCACATACTGCTGAGACTTGAATAGCAGTCCGCACATGCTAATATAGGACGGCACTTACCGCTGAGACTTGATTAGCAGTCCGCACAGGCTAATGTAGGACGGCACTAACCGCTGAGACTTGATTATCAGTTCGCACAGGCTAATGTAGGACGGCACTAACCGCTGAGACTTGATTATCAGTCCGCACAGGCTAATGTAGGACGGCACTTACCGCTGAGACTTGATCATCAGTCCGCACAGGCTAATATAGGACGGCACTAACCGCTGAGACTTGATTAGCAGTCCGCACAGGCTAATGTAGGACAGAACTTACCGCTGAGACTTGATTAGCAGTCCGCATAGGCTAATGTAGGACGACAATAACCGCTGAGACTTGATTAGCAGTACGCATAGGCTAATTTAGGACAGCACTTACCGCTGAGACATGATTAGGAGTCCGCTCAGGCAAATATAGGACGGCACTAACCGCTGAAACTTGATTAGCAGTCCGCACAGGCTAATGCAGGACTGCACATACTGCTGAGACTTGATTAGCAGTCCGCATAGGCTAATATAGGACGGCACTTACCGCTGAGACTTGATTAGCATACTGCACAGGCTAACGTAGGATGGCACTTACCGCTGATACTTGATTACAGTCTGCACAGGCTAATTTAGGACGGCACTTACCGCTGATACTTGATTAACAATCCGCACAGGCTAACGTAGGATGGCACTTACCGCTGATACTTGATTACAGTCTGCACAGGCTAATTTAGGACGGCACTAACCGCTGAGACTTGATTATCAGTCCGCACAGGCTAATGTTGGACGGCACTTACCGCTGAGACTTGATTATCAGTCCGCACAGGCTAATTTAGGACGACACTTACCGCTGAGACTTGATTAACAGTCTGCACAGGCTAATGTAGGACGGCACGATCCGCTGAGACTTGATTAGCAGTCCGCACAGGCTAATGTAGGTCGGCACTTACCGCTGAGACTTGATTAGCAGTCCGCACAGGCTAATGTAGGACGGCACTAACCGCTGAGACTTGAGTAGCAATCCGCACTGGCTAACGTAGGACGGCACTTACCGCTGAGACTTGATTATCAGTCCGCACAGGCTAATTTAGGACGGCACTTACCGCTGAGACTTGATTAGCAGTCTGCACAGGCTAATGTAGGACGGCACGATCCGCTGAGACTTGATTAGCAGTCCGCACAGGCTAATGTAGGACGGCACTTACCGCTGAGACTTGATTTGCAGTCCGCACAGGCTAACGTAGGACGGCACTTACCGCTGAGTAGCAGTCCGCACAGGCTAATGTAGGACGGCACTTACCGCTGAGTAGCAGTCCGCACAGGCTAATGTAGGACGGCACTTACCGCTGAGTAGCAGTCCGCACAGGCTAATGTAGGACGGCACTTACCGCTGAGACTAGATTTTTGTTTAGAAGAGACTTCCTTTAAATCGAAAAAATCTATAGAAAAGGAAAGTGCCGTCCCTGATGAGCCTGTACGTATGCATTAAACCCCTTTTTGCAATAGTTTGGATCAAATGAATAGGTCATTTGCATTAAATAAAATGAATAACGCACTATTATATACTCATTATGATACTGGGGTGTCATTTCTCATATATATATCTAATGGATGTTGCATTATTTTGAGAACCTACGTCTCATAGATTTAAAGCCATACAACATATTTTATTACTTTGATATATTCCATTTCAGGTCTTAAAATTAATTGACAATCCGGCATTCTGCATTCAAAAGATATATATGACCGATACAGGGAATCTAGATGAACAAATATGACTATCAAGAAACTTGGAATAATAACATATAGTATGCAAGATTATGTAGTGCAGGTGTGCGTTATGGCATGCAATTCTACAGCAGCTAGACGATTTACATTCTCTCATCTACCAGAAATTTTGCACTGAATTTTAAGCTTTAGAACATTTGTGAACGATATCATTAATATTACTTCAAGCAACATTAACAAATTGAATCGCAAAGTAACAGTTATGATTTGACATTTGGATTAACATTACCGTTTGAGTTTATGAGATTGACACATGGGAAAATGCTTATATTTAAAATCATCACATTCAAATTACATGTATTACAAACACTGACGAATAACAAAGTCAGTTACAAGTCATGTACATAACTCTTCAAAGCGTTAAAATAACGGACACATAACATTTTAAAGGAGCTATAACTTTTTATTAATGAATCAAACAAGCCTTCTCATTACGTTAAACGATTGTTAACAAATCGTAAATATGTAATGTATTATGAAACATTGTAAAGTTTCAAAATCATTTTCTAGCGTACTGGCAATAATGTTTTCCATCTTAAGCATATATACATTTCCGAAAAAAAATTGCCTCAAAGAAAAGTTCTGATATATGCTTGCGCTATCAATAAATGTTAGGATATTAATAAACAAGATACACGTTTTAGTAATTTCACAACTGGTTAGTTACCTGTTAATTTTGATAAAACATGTCATTGACAGATATTTGAATAATCCAGCGCTTCACTATTCTTTTCGGAACACCACAAGAAGCGTGAATGTATCGGCCGGCTAAGATTCGCATTCCGAGTGATAGACAAATATTTTCCTTTCGTGGCAATAACGCCAGCGGAGAAGCCGAGCACTGAAGTTGTTTGCTGTTGTATAATCTTAGACGCAACTCAGTTTTCAAAATTATGTTATAGCTCTTTATATCGCAAGTTTGAAATCAACACAACCCATTCACATTTATAAAGAGTGTGTCTTAAAACACAGGCCGAGGTGTGTTTTTTTCTAATCATTAATAAAAGGGTAATTTAAGCATCATTTTGGGAAAACAGGACTTAATGCATATGCATTAATATTCATTCCAGTACCAGAGACAGTCTTTAAACGAAAAACACCATAAAATCAGAAAGAGTCGTCCTTGATTAGCTTGTGCGCATTGCACAGGCTAATCAGTGTGCACAGGCTAATATTATTATTTTGGCATGCATTATGCCCCGTTTTCCCTGAACGCAGCCAATATGTACAGATTTCAGATGATAAACACTAGACTGGCCAATGTTGTCTTACAAGCTGTTAAACACTATTGATTAAATACACACTGCAGTAGTAGAGAAGACGCTTGTAGCATTCGTCGTCTGCATAATTTTACTGCAGGTAGTGAAGACAGGCAGAGGTTATCGTTCATAGCTTAGCAAACAACAGACTGGCTTGCAGTTATCGTTCTTAGCTTAGTTAAAATCAAACTGGCTTGCAAAACTGCCTCTCTACATTAGTGTGAGCTAACGCTCATAACTAACAACAAGCAGCCACGCTCTTGGAAAATGGGGCTTAATGCATGTGCATACATTGTCGTCCAATATTAGCATGTGCAATACGCACACGCTTATCAGAGAAGACACTTTCCGCTTTTATTGTCATTTTCTTTTAAATGAAGTCTCTATTTAGCGATAATCCAGTTTAGACGGAAAGTGTCGTCCCTGATTAGCCACGTTTAAATGGGATGGCATTTTATGAACATTCATGAATCACAGTTTTCACAGAGCTTAATAAAAACAATGCAGCAACAGCATAACTCGTGCGCTATTGCCACAAAACCGCGGCGTAAATTATGACATAAAATACGCTATAAATGATATGATTTTTACGTGGCGTATACACAATTTTGACAATCCCTAATCTTATCAGAGATGTTATCCGTTTAAAAATTAAAGCCTGAAACATTAGCCTAGAGTGCAATGGAGGTGTTGACTATCAGGACGTAGCGGTATTCGTCAGGGTCTAAACGGAACAGAGACTTCAGCGATATTCCCGTGGATCCGATTTCTAATGTCCAAATGGCTTCCACAGGGATTCATTTTTCATTTCCAACTGCACCCGATTGTATAAACAGTTAAAATGTTTCTTTTTGTAAGCAAAATGTCAGTCGTATCTTAAAATCCAGTGTTTTCAGGAGATGACGCAGTTCTGCACAAGTCTTTTTTTCAAAGTTTTTTTCTTCGTCTTAAAAAAATATTAGTATTAAGTTCTTGAGTATGTCATGCGACGGAATAATGGCTGAATATTTGAGGCATATTTAAGCGGCGCCATATTGAAACCTTCCGTCTTCTTACAAAGACTACACACTTTATATAAGGATAATTCCCTATTGAAATTATATGATTTCTAACAATAAACGGGTTATTTTAACACATCGTCGCATTATGGTGTAACAAAGCATTGTCCAGATATTTGTTTCGTTATTTGGTGCAATAATTAGCTAAGAACTCAAATTAACATTTGTGTTTTTAATGAAATTTAAAGGCCATATAGCATAATTAACACGTTAATCCAAACTGAGAACATGTTGTGTACGGACACCTTAACTTTCGTAATTTTGGAAATGACCGATTGAAATTACTGGAAAAAAATAAATCCCTACGATCTGTCAATGTTCTCATCGACGATTTGCTCAATAACTATCAGGGATATTCCGATTAATTTGAGATCCATTACGTTCAATCGATTTAATGAGGACATCATTTTGAAGTTTTCATTACTTTCAAGAGGTCATTTAATGCTACTGACTGCTTATACAAAAACAACTTGCCTAATATCGATAACAAAATGTACATTTGACCTGGCTTTGCCAATCAAAACAACGAGTATACCGACAGTTAAGATAATTTACTCAATGCACGTAAATTTACGTCAAATAGGATTTTGTGTATGTTAAATGATAGATATATATATATATATATATATATAAATACTATCGCCACCTTAGGGCGAAGTGCGCAAAAACACAGCACTTTGGCGATTTTTTTTAACTTCTTTAAACTAAGTTTATGTTTAATAAAAATCTCATAATTAAATAATTTAAGAGAAAAACATTGTAAAACTATGAAAAAATATTTTAAATTTTGCACAATTATATGTTAAATTTCTAAATTTTCATTTTCGACTTAATTCTATTTCTACCTAATGCCAAAAAACCCATATAGAAATTTCACTTTACCTCTTCAATGCACTTGGGAGAAGGGGACTTAATACCGAAAACATACTAATTTACGCTCTACTTCTCTAAGACTGTTGATAAATTTAGCAAAAATAAATATTTAGATAATAAATAATAAATAAAAATATATTATGCCGATACACGTCTGTAAACGTAACAGCATAATTTTATTATGCGTTTATGATACTTTTCTTACAATTTAATATAATATTTAATATTTATAATATTTATGTATTATCCGCGTGCTGATTTTTCTCTGATCTAAAAATAGAACACATACACTAAGTAAATGTTAGGAATTAGGGTGCACTCAGATATATTCGTTTATTTGTTGAGATTCAATTGCTCTGTTCGATCACGACCTCGGCGATGCATTAAATTCATCCAAGTATTGTGTGCTTTTTGTTGGTTACTTCAGACATTTGTGGAACATTCAAGATCTTACATTTATTTCGACTCACCTATGGTCGGTGTTGTGCTAAACCGTTACGACATTGCTTTGCACGAATGAATCAGTGTACGCCTTTTACTTCTGCTTAGTTATTTGTTTACAGTTTAGTGCTTGCATTTATTGCGCCTAATTTACGTCACATTTACTATCACGTGATGCTTCGAATAGCTAATTACCTTGATGGTTAATATTCTTATCAATGTAAGTGTAATTACAAATATTATATAAATTCTAATTTTGATAACTGAATTAGTTCTCTGGTGGATTTTGATTAGCGTCTCTATAATGATGGCCAGCTAATGGTTAAAACAAAAACAAAACGAAACAACGTAAAAAACGACATTGAATAAAAGTGTGGTCATCTGGGAGCCGTTTCATCAACGATTTACGACTAGTTGTAAATTACGATTTACAGGGGCGCCCGATTTACATAAATTACGATGTTTCAATGAAATCGCGTTTCATCAAGCAAATCGTAAATTAAAATTACATAAATTTCATACATAAATATACGACTGGGTAAGGGCACCCGTAAATTAACGTAATGGCGGTCGTTTTTGTCATCCAAGATGGCAGGAGACGAACAATTACCAATGCCAAGGCTTTTAAGGGAGAGATTGTTCTCGAAAACCTTAGAGATGAGAACATTGCTTCGATATATCGTCTAAGTAAGGGCGGAATAGAGCGATTGTTGGTTTTGATCGGGGAAGACATAGCACCAACTTGCCGGCGAGCTCATCCCTTTCATTCCGTCGCTTAGGTATGTAAATAAGGCGAAGAAATCATTGATTTAAACAAGTATAATTATAAAATTGTATTTATTTTCAAATAGCAAATAAGTAGCATTTAACCCAAAAACTTGAGAGTAGTTGCCCTTTGTTTACTTAGCATTTGACAACTCGGATTTTGCAAAATGGTTGAAGAATAAGTTATTGTTGTATCTTTTCTTAATAAAAGCATTCGATGATTACCGTTATTAGTTTAAGCATTTATTGTTGTGTTTCTTTACAAATGACTTTATGTTAAACTCATTCTATTTTGTGTCGACGTGTACTTATCGATGACTTTAAGTGCAGACTGATTTACCCCACCCGCTAATGTTGAACTTGTAGTTGTTCTACTTCCAAATGTTATGATTGAACAATACTTTACCTCGAAATTGTTGATTATAACATCGTGATCATGAAAATGAATATGACATCATGATGTTGTTTGTGTTTGCTATTTTTAAACAAGTTATTGTATTGGTTAGTTATGTAGATGCTGAGTAATGGTACCTTATGTATTTAATAATTGTCGAAAAATCAGCTTAATTGTTTCTATATTGTTCTCATTTGATTACAATGTTGTTCGATCGGTCATTGTCAGCTCGGATACTACTTACCTGTACCCCGGGTACTCTTTAAGTATACTTACATGTAGAGCTAACCCTGTTACAGTTAATTATTAACTTAATTTTCTTTAATATAGCCGGCAATTTAATGCTAAATGGGTTGTTGTAGGCTTAATTTTTTTAATTATGTTCACATTAATGTCATTTTTTTTCTCAAATAGTCTTTATATCATCAAAATTTATACTCAAAAAGCATGTTGATGCAGTTTTTTCAAAAGGTAAGTTTAATTTAGATAAACAATATGGCTTTACATTTATCTGTAGTGCACTGTACCACATCGAATTTTGGGCAATAATACAACTCGGGTACAGTCTAATAAGGACCGGGTACGTTTAAGTATATTAACCTTACCCGAGGTACATGCAAGTATGCTTAATGATACCAGGGGTACATGTAAGTAGTACCCATGCTGTGAATAACCAATCGAGCGTGAGTAAAGTAGATTGTACCTTATGTCTTTAATAATTGCAGAACAATTACCTTATTTATTTCTATATTGTTTCCATTTGATTACAATTTATTTATTTGTCAAATTCAATTCTGCAGTGCTATAAATATGCACCCCCATCCCAAAAATTTATTTCGTGCATATTGATGGGGCTTTTTTATTTATTTACTCCTTTTCTGCATTCCTCCCTTTTGTGTTGGTAATGTGAACATGAAATGATGAGCACTTTCATGTTAATGAATAACTTTTATTTTTTTTATAGATTTTGGCATATTGCATATTGCCAAGGGAGATGTTTACTGAGGATTCCATGCCATTAATAATTATATGCAGGCTGTTGCTGATGCCAGCATGAGGTAAATGTAAATACAGTGTTATGATTCATTACCTTATCATTAAATTTGGTATTAAAGCAGATAAATACCATAAAAGGTTGAAATAAGCGTAATGCTTATCATCTTTGACATCTAATAATCATTAGTTACGTACATGCGCAAAAATCATTAACTACCACAATAAGCACTATTAGCACTGTATGATCAAGCTTTTGTTCTTTTATGTGTTAGCCAATGCAGCTATCAGTATTATCTTTAAATATTGTCTTAAGTTACATTATTTCATCTAGGTAAGGTAACTAAAATATAGTGATTTGATAATACTTAAGCTAGTTTTGTGAAAATTATTGAGATGCTTTCCTACCTTAATCTAACAATATTAACTGTGGACTGCTGTTTTATCAAAGACAAAGCAACTGCCCAATAAAATATTTCAATTTACAGCAATATCTGAGCACCAATGATGAGGGTCATCTGCTGGGAGATAGTGGGTATCCGTTAAGGACTAACCTGATGACCCCTTAACCTCATCCCTCCCATGCTGCGGAACAGGCCTACAATGACCATCTATGTAGAGGGTGGGTAGTAGAAAGGGCATTTGGAGTGTTGAAATCACGAGATTGGTAACATATTATATAGGTTGTGAAATATAAGTCTTATTAGTGCGAGATCAACTTACCACACAGTATTTAAATGAAGTATTAGTGCCAATCTCTTTCTCACAGTGTCTTAAATCAGACGTAACGTCTAAAGCTTGATAACGTACAACTTTAATAATCAAATTTTAGAATTTATATGTAAAGTAACTTTTATAATAACTGAGGGTTGTTTGCATGTGTAAATATGATGTTTCATAAAAAAATGTCCGTTTAAATAAACTGATGATTTATTCATTTTATTTTAAATCTTAAAAATTCATTTTGCTTATCATCAGACTCTATGTATGAAATATTGTTTAATAGTGCATTTAAATGATATTATGCATTAATAGTGAATACAGGCACAAATAAAGTGTTTTGTAGGCTATATATTATATATAATTTATATTGAAATTAAATTAATGTCAATGGTATCAGGACAATTTAGTCACTTAGACAAATGTCTATGTTAAAGAAATACATTTGATATTTGTTTAGATATCTGCATGCCACTGGTGGATGTTGGCCTTTCAAGTCCAATAAGTGCTGTGAAATATCAACTGTGTACATGCCCCTGCATAACCTGTGTCTGGATTCAAACGTTCCACTGATAGAGGAATTGGTTGGAAATGAGATGGAACCGGAAGTTATGAACAACACACCAGTACATCGAGCAGCATGTGATAAGAGGCAGCAGCTGATCAAACTGTTTCATAAAATGTGTTAAAAATTTATAGTTATAAATGTTATAAAGTGATAGATGGCTCGAGTCTTCTCTGAATAGGCAGAGCTACACTACTCAGCCAAATGGCGTAAAGTTGTGTCATAGCTGATTTGGAAGGATTGGTATTCCTGGTCGTCTAGACACAATAGTTACAACAGCTGATGTTTGCATGTTTTATAATTGTGTATGCATAATTTGTCTAATATTTACTTCAAGGTTATAGGTTTGTGAAAGAAAAAAATGTCAATGTTCTGAGGACCAATAAAAAAAGTTATGTGTTAGGTATTACCAAGTGCTTGATTTAATATTTATTTTAAAGGGAACTTTTCCTTAATTTTGGCAGATATTCAAGTTTTTCATTAAACGCTTTTATATTGATACATGTAAACACTGGATCTAAAAAGCTCCAGTAAAAAAAGAATACAATTAAAGAAAGATAAAAAGTAACTCCTACAGGGCTCAAACCACTGACCCCTGAAGTAAAAGCCTCACACTAAGACCACTTGTCCGTCCATGTTGATACAATGAGTGATGTATTTTACACTTTATATAAGCAATCCTCATCGTGTCACAAAATATTACGACAACAAGTGAACTCTACAAATTATTCAATCGTCGAGTGTTGCAGCAGATAGTTGCAACGCTTTAAAATTTTCAAGTTTTTAAATCGTCAAAAGTTGCATATAATGGATATTTTAGAGCATGGTAAATGTTCAGTATTACTGTTTCCTCACAAATATCATAACTACAACAAATGTTTGCGAATCTTAAACTTATTTTTTTTAATTTAGTAAATTTACCAAAACTGGAAAAGGTCCCTTGAATATTGAACAGTTATCTGAGCTCCAGAAAAGATCATATACTCAAGGTACTTTTCCCCATTAACAATTATTCAAGTGATATTTTACCCACTGACTTTCGCTCTAAAAGGTGTTCTCTGTAATGAACATTCTCAAAGCCACATTAAAACAAGGGCTGTTAGTAAAACATGCATGCCCCCCATTTGGGCTGTCAGTTGTAGTGGCAGTCATTGTGTGAATACGTTTTTTGTCACTGTGAACTTGACCTTTGACTTGGTGACTTGAAAATCAATAGGAGTCATCTGCCAGACATGATCAATGTACCTATGAAGTTTCATAATCCAAGCTGTTGGCATTCTTGAGTTACCATCCGGAAACCATTTTACTATTTTGAGTCACCGTGACCTCGACATTTGACCTAGTGACCTGAAAATCAATAGGGGTCATCTGCAAGTCATGATCAATGTACTTATGAAGTTTCATGATCCTAGGCGTAAGCATTCTTAATTCATCATCTGGAAATCATTTTACTGTTTCAACTCACTGTGACCTTGACCTTTGACTTAGTGACCTGACAATCAATAGGGATCATCTGCCAGTCATGATTAATCTACCTATGAAGTTTCATGATCCTATGTCCTAAGATTTCTTGAGTTATCTATCATCCGGAAACCATCTGGTGGACAGACCGACCAAGCAAAACAATATACCCCCTCTTCTTTGAAAGGGGGCATAAAAAGTGGGCTTGTAAATGTAACGGTACTTTATAATAATAAGTGTGCTGTCTATAAATATGGATATTATTGTCATAAAAAAATAGAAGTTTTCCAATATATTAGATTGTTTCCGAATGTATTTACTAAACTTTACCCCTTTATGAGTCTCTGTTCAATTATTTAGTCATCTACCGTTAAAATGTTGTTTACCTGTGCATTTTTTTGTATTTTTATTGAAATGTTTATGATAATAATGTTTATAGTATTTGATAACAGTTGCTATTACACTAGTTTTCAATGAATAAAACACAAAGAACATTCACAAATATTTATTATTAATCGGGAAGTAAAATATATTAACTGGGCATGGTATTATAATTCATATGACAATTTATATCTTACATGACAGTATGTGTAATAATAAGTTTCATGGACTCACTGAACACCATCACATGTAAAATCAATTAAAAGTTCCAGAAACAATTGAGCAATTTAGAAGATTTTTAAAGAGAAACCAGTTCCTCATGATTATTGCTTATGTCCCTCTGAATGGCATATCTTCCCCTTGACGCCATCAACATCTCCTCCCGAGTTTTATTACGCTGTTGCTTCATTCTTCACATGTTGCTGCAAGCAGATAGGTATAGGTGTTTATTTCTATCCAATACGCCATAGTAGGCACATGAGGACAACATAAATTCACAATAAAATTAACAACAACGTAGGCAAAGCAAAATGCAAAAATAATAAAGATAATAATACACACGCACGCCCATACGCATACACCCACACTCACACACGCGCACACGAATACACCCACTCCCATACACACATGCCCACACTCACAAGTGAACTAAACATACATAAAACGTGCATGGACAACACAATAATCATGAAAACAAGCGGAGAAGCCCATTATGAGTGATAAATAATTATAATAAAAACTAGTTTATACATTTAACAGAACTAAATATTAAATACACAACATATGACACTATGTTCATAATAAGTAAGCATGCCTACATGACCTGGTTTTGTTTCTGAAAGTTGGTTTTTGTACTGCAAAATTAACCTAGCTTTCTGAACTTAAACTCAACATTTGTGTGTGACACTAATGCTCTACATTCCAATTTCTTTTTTAAGTACATGGATGTCGAAAGAATTAAATAAAAAATACCTTGACACACAAGTTTATACCCTGGTAAATAGGTTACCGGTAATAAAGTTAAATGAAAAAATGCAGCAATACTTTATCCCCATAAAACAGAGTACAATGAAAAACAAGAGCACCGCATAACAGGTGTGAACGCTCGGCTACGGGTGCATTTTTTAACGAATAAAAGCTTGTCAGAATTATTTTAAGGTCCTTCACCTTTGACCTAGTGACCTAAATATGGGTGAGGCGTGTAGAACTCGTCAAAGTGGAGCTGCATATGAAGTTTCAAAGTTATAGGTGGAAGCACTTTGATTTTATGGCCAAAGTTCAATACATTGACAAAATGTTAAGGACTGAGCATGACACGGACGACACGACACGCTGGCTATGACAATACCTTGGGTTTTCTCCGAAAACAGCCCAGCTTTAAATTGAAAACATAAATTGTTACATTTTCATTGTAGGAAATAATTAGCAGTCAGCTTTACTATAATCTATAGAAAAAATAAATAATTACTAGTTGTTGCTTCTGCCTTCAGTTTTATGTTTTAATGTAGCTGAGTGACACAACTTCTGTTTGAGTTTTGTCAACCGTGTTCTCTGTCCATTCAATTTTGGTCCTTCAGCCAGTAATAACATTTTCTTTTCTGGAAAAACAAAGAAATGAAAACTGCATTTGTGATCTTTACATGTAACACAGTTTTGCAGAGAAAGCAATATAAATCAATGATGATTATTTAAATCTTGTGAATCAACACTATAATAAATTATTGTGGAAAATGATATTTATTTAATGCTTTCTGGTGGTTTATAGAGAAATATCGGTGGATTAAAACGGATAATTTCACTATTTCAAACAATGAAAATTATCAGTGAGAATTATCGATAATTTTCATTGCTTAATGTGAAATGACGTCATTTATTTGACAAAATGACGACATAATCCCAACGACACTCTTAAGTAAAACTCTTTAACAATGTATATAAACTGCGAAAAAAGCATAAAATAAAAAGAAAATTTGTTGGATTCGGTGAAATATTGATTTTAATTCACTCGTGATCATAGAAAATATATATTTTCGTTCGTGGCTGCGCCACTTGTGAAAATATCATTGTCTATAATCACTTGTGAATTAAAAACGATGATCCACCGAATCCAACAAATATCCCCTATATAATAGACAAACAAATAGCATTCTCAATGATATGACATTTGTGATTACTAAACATGTTGTGTCATGTGAATCTAATACCTTATTGAAATAAAATATTTGATAATTGAACACAAAAATGCTGACATGACAAACTTTCAATCCATGATGTCTTGTTATTGTCAGCCTGAATTCCGATTGGTCTCTATTAAATTATATTATTAAACTGTTAATTGATCTACACCACAGTCACATTTCTGCATAGAAATAACAAAACAATTAATCTTACCAATACATTTTTATTCATGGATAAAGAAAATAAGCAAAAAATCTTCATTCTTGTCAATATCAATTGCCGCCTTAGAGTCTTTTGATGATTTTTGCTTTGGCAGACACTTGGCTGAAATAATTCGTGTTCAGATTTATCCTGAACGCGAATTATTTCAGCTGTCTTCATTCATAACCAACAAGTTCTCAACTCACATTTCAACCGTCTCCATCCAAAATAACTTCTTTTTGCGTTTAGTAACGGAAGGAGAGTGTCGGCCAAACAGCAATCGGTAGCCTTCCACACCGGTCTACACGTCGTTTTCCAGTGTTTGTTTTTGTTTCGATTCACAACTAGCATTGTTTTTGTTAGTCCAAATAATTAGACGTAATTCGACCTCTTATTTATAGGAGTATGTTTTTTTTGTGCGATGTTTGCCTTAGCTGACAGAACGCGCGAAAATTACGTCATGCAATTTTTCAGACTGTGTCACTATTTTTTTCGGTTACAAAATACGTATATTTAAGTAGTCGTATTTTATGTATGTTGCATTTACGATTTCGTTGATGAAACGGAGTTTATGTAAAATCGTAAACGACTACATTAATCTCGATACATAATTTACGATCGTATAAAAATACGTAATTATTGATGAAACGGCCCCCTGCTTCGAACGTTCATTAAATACATAGCATTGCGAATTTAAAACTATTTGAGAGATCCCGAACCTCACACTTAGCCCAGCGATATAAAACACACATAAGTGTGAATAATCTTTTGTAATACAAATTGAAAGGCAATAAAAGAGAGCTTATAAATAATTTAATAACGGCTGGATTAATCAATGGTTAGAAGAAACCAAAGCAACAGAGTTATAGTTTTCTGGGGCACGATGCAATGAACGAAATAACAAGTATCAATTTTTCTTTTCGTTTGAACAAAAAAAAAAAACACAAATAAAACGCGTCTGCTAATTTATTTGATGCATGTATTTGGTTTTCACTTACGCCAGTATTGTATCGAAGTATATGACAACGCATTCTCTTACTGTCGTAAAAATAAGACCTCTCGATATAAGATTTAACGATATGAAATAAATGTATACTTTATTATTATACTTTAAGAAGAAGAAAAAACAGACAAACAAACATAACAGTGCACTCACACATATTGTGTATTAACTATTATACATAATACGGGTTCGATACATACAATATTCTCATTTGTACGAAATATTTGTTCTGATATCGCATAATTGGTATGCAATTGTCAAAAATTGTACGCCTGAATATTCATATACGTCTATAAATAAGCATGTTGCAATATACATATATTTTGCCATACAAGTTTTATAATTTCGCTTGCATCTTTCTATTTCTATGCATTTCCAGCATTTGAAGGGAATTTTAAATACAGCACTGACCGCAGTTTTATCTGATATTTTGTGATGCTATGCAATGTAGGACCATAGGCGGATCCCTAAAATCGCCAAAGTAAAGTCAATTCATTTGATGTTTAACACTTAACTAGATCTTAATCACCTATTTAAACATGTCAAAGCATTCAACATCACTATAATCGTGGCGCTTCTGGGGAGCTTTGCCCCCCCTGGACCCCCAAAACGATAAACTATGCACTTTTTTGGCATTAAAAGAAGGTACTTTGATGAAAGTATATAAGGCGTGACATGTTCGAGAAGTGGTTGTCAAAGCCTTCAAAATCACTAAAATCGCGGAGCTTAGGGGGGGGGGGGGGGCTTCGCTCCCCTGGACCCCTATCACTATGCCCTGCACCCACCAGAGGTTCTAGCGGCCCCCCTGGACCACCGGCAAAACTTTGAATATCCCGCCCCCCCCCACCCCAAACCAGATATTCCGGAGCCGCCCCTGTGGACGGGTTGTTGTTTTGAAAATCTTTCTAGGGAAGCATATTTGTTGTAATGTATATACCCTGTATTGTTCGTACCCAAATGTTTTTTCGTACCCAATTTTGTTTTGGCATACTTTGTTTGTACCCTGAAGTTTTGTGTTTTGTTACCGTTTTCTAAAATATGTATCTTGGTGGATTTGAGCACTTAATACAAGTAAATGTCCAGCGTAAAGAAGCCTGTACGTCAGGTATACCCTTAACACAGTATTGAGTCGAGGTACCTGACAGCTTTCATGTTTGTCGTCGGATAATTGACGTTCAATTTATATAAAGTAAATAGTCTATAAAATTGATCTTGGCAACAAAAATGTTCACACCTTAAAAAGGCACTTCACCATTTAAACTGATGTTAAATTTAATCCCAACTGCTTAGTTGAAGTAGTTTATTAATATTTATGTTGAGTCGTATTAATACTGAAATATCTTTGCATAAAAATAAATCAGTTTCTTAAACACATGTTTTCTCTTATAATCACATGTGTAAACACGTATGTCCGAAAAAAGCATTGTCAGCAATCTTGTTCATTTTTAGATCGGCTTATTCATTCTTAGAAAGATATTTAATTATTTTGTATTTTTATATACATTTCAAGCATAAAGTTGCATTTTCCTCAGTGTGCAATTGCTGGAAGAATAAAAAAGCAACGTATGAATACAAAGTGTTGTGTTTTCATTTCATTATATTAAGGAATTTTTGCAGCAATATGAAACACGTTTTAGCTTCTGATTATTTGCCGTAAGAATGTATTTTGTTTTCTACGCAAACAGTATTATGTCGAAGTATATGAACGCATTCTCGTTATGGTGTCAGATTAAATATCGTCATATAAAATGTAACGACATATAATAAATGTAAATTTTATGATAATTTTTAATATAAAAATAGAACAAACGTAAAACATATTCACGCAAAGTGTAAATTGACTTGATTCACTACTTATTTCTCAATAAATAGTAACATCTTAGAATTGTTGCTCTCATTTGTACGAAATCTATCGCCCTGTTCTTATGTAATATGCATACACTATACGCCTGAACACATATATGGTAGTCAAATAAAAATGCATGTAGGAATATATACATTTTATTATAATAGTTTATTATTTTGCTTGCATGAACAAACGGATACTTTCTATGTGTGAGTATTTCCAGCATTAGGGGGAATTTTAAACAAAGCGCTTTTTAGAACATATTCTGTGGTTGCATAATTTTTCTATTCGTTTATACCCTGTAATCTGTTCAGGACCATGTTTTATGATCAGAATGCATATACCGTTTTCTAAATATGCATTCATTATATAATATTATTGCATAAACTCTATCTATAATGCCCTCTGGCGGGGTGCAGAAACTTGGCAAATAGATGGCTTGAACGGGAGAAATCGTGTATTAACAATGCGATTCACGTGCCGTTCAAGCGCTGTTATGTGTTTTACATATCCATAATCTGGTCTACGCGCAGTTACTTCCCTTCTCCAGCCTTCGACGACTTTCCAAGCATAATTGGGGAACTGAATAAGCACCAGTTTCCTCATGCATGCAGGGATAATGACGATTTCAATCCACTTTTCAAGTTACTTGTATACCATCTGCACTCTCTTGACATCAGCTTTATTGTATTGGCAACGTCGTTGAAGTTAAGGTTATTTA
This sequence comes from Dreissena polymorpha, assembly GCF_020536995.1. NCBI lineage: Eukaryota > Metazoa > Mollusca > Bivalvia > Myida > Dreissenidae > Dreissena > Dreissena polymorpha. The sequence goes on from NC_068365.1 coordinate 40,184,790, forward strand.
CTCAACACTTTCAAAAGACTATGCTCAAAATGTAAGTGTTTATGTACCTTCAACGTTCCTGCTGTAAATTCCAAAATAATTCCTCATTTCTTACTTTACGCTGCTGCATTTCAACTTTGCATTAATCCACTGTTTAAACACATTTTAAATCGAAAGCTGCCTATCCGAAAGTAAAGCCTCGTCATTTCGGATGATCACCGAGTGAGGCATATCTAAAACACAACCTTGAACTGTATTTAAATAATCGAATTATTTTGTCGATGTCGAATGAACAAAATATTGTTTTCAATGTTATTTAAAATTATTTTGGTATGTGTGATTTGTTTATGCAATAATAGCGAAAATACACATTTCTCGGACATGATCATCTGCCGGCGCTCTCAAAATCCGTTCCTGCCCTCGTGCCTGCGGGCGCTCTCAAAATCCGTTCCTGCCCTCGTGCTGCGCACTCGGGCAGGAACGGATTTTTTGAGCGCCCGCAGATGATCATGCCCTTGAAAACGTGTATTATCCCTATAGTAAAACTCTAGTTGCTCCAGCATTTATTAAGGATAGAAATGTAATATTTTAAAGTACATGTAATCTAAGTGATCATAAACGTTAACACAATTCCAATAGTTGTTACATCTTTTGCATTTTTTATTTCAGTTTTCGTGAATGTATAATTATGCATCATGATGGATTTCAACATAGCATACAACATCGTTTGTCCAACGAAAAGGAGTCTGTACTATGGGGATGCCCTTAATACAGCATTAAATCGAAGTACGTGAAAGCTTTTATTTTTGTTGTCGGATGATTTAAGTTCAACTTATATAAATAAATTAGTCTATTACAATGCATTTAGAAATAAAAACATTCAACCTGAAATAGAACATCACCATTTAACTAGATTTTAAATTAAAAATCCAACTGCTAAGATGAAATAGTTTATTATTTTTTATGTTTCGTCATATTAATACTGAAATAAATTTGCATAAAATTAATCTTTTTCTTAAACAAAGTTTTTTTTAAAATCACATCTGATTATTCATTCTCAGACATCTAGTTTTATTATTATGTACTTTTATATACTTTCCCAGCATTAAGTTGCATTTTATACAGTGTGCAATGTTATGTTTGGTTTTATAAATTCATACTGACTTACTGAAGAAAAACAACATATGAAAACAAGCATTTGTGTTGTCATTTTAGTATATTAAGGGCTTGTAGCAGCAATGTGATCACAATTTTAGCTTCTGCTAATTTCTGACGCATTTATTTGGTTTTCTTCTGAAACAGTATTATGTTGAAGAATATGAACGCATTCTCTTTATGGAGTCAAATTATAATAGCTGGACATGACAATTAACGATATATATAAATGTAGATTTTATGATTTTATTAAACACCCAACAGAAAACAAACATCAACATATTCAACGCATATTGTAAATTGTCTTCATTCACTACTTTCATGTTCTCCATAAATAATTTCATCATAGCATTGTAACTCTCATTTAAACAAAATACTGATTCTGTTATCGAACTACTCTTATGTGATATGCATAATAGTTACGCCTGAATATACATACATGTACATGGAAGGCAAGTAAATAAACTTGTAGGAATATATACATTTTACCGTAATAGTTTAAAGGGGCCTTTTCACAGATTTTGGCATTTTTTTAACTTATTCATTAAATGCTTTATATTGATAAATGTAAACATTGGCTCGTAAAAGCTCCAGTAAAAAATCAAGAAAAAAAAATAAAAAAGGAAAAGAACATTGCCCGGAGCAGGTTTCGAACCAGTGACCCCTGGAGTCCTGCCAGAGTCCTGAAGTAAAAACGCTCTTGCCTACTGAGCTATTCCGCCGAGTACACATTTATGACGTATTTTACACCTTATATAAGCAATCTTTGTAGTTTCACAAAATTTAACGACATAAACAGAACTCTCCAAATTATTCAATCGTTTCGCGTTGCAACGCTTTATAATTTTTAGGTTTTAAAATCATCAAAAGATGCATATAATGGCTGTATTAGAGCATGGTTAATGTTCAGTATTACTGTTTCCTCACAAATATCATAACTAAAACGAAAACTTACGAATCTGAAACAACTTTTTTCAATTTTGTCAATTTACCCAAGCGTGAAAAGATCCCTTTAATTATTATGATTGCATGTAATTTACACACTCACTCTGTCTATGTCTGTGTACATCCAGCATTAGTGGGATTTTTAAACAAAGTGTTTTGTGAAGTATACTAATGTAAAACTTCCGCTGCTCCAGCAGCACAGCATTCCCATCAATAACTTTTAAAACATAATATGGGGTTGCATACTTTATGTTTACACATGAACACCCTGTAATCCATTCAGGACCATGTTTTTTGTTCAGCATGCCTATAGCGTTTCTCTCAACATGCTTTCATTATGTAAGAGTAAAAGTCTAGTTGCTTCAGCGTTTATTTAGGATAGACATGTTATGATTTAATGTACATGCAATTTTTGATAATATACGTTAACATAAATTCAAAAGTTGTGATATCTTTAATTATATTTATTACCGTTTTCTTGCATGTTTAATTATGTACCATGATGGTGTTCAGCATAGCATATAAGTATTTCTCCAACGAAAAGGAGCCTGAACTATGGGTATGGCCTTAAATCAGCATTAAGTGGAAGTACATGAAAGCTTTTATTTGTGTCGTCTTTCAAAACATTTTCGTGGGGTTTTATAACTTTTGTGCGGTCGTGTATACCCTGTAATCCCTTCAGGACCATGTTTTATGTTCAGCATGCATTTAACGTTTTTTAAATATGCCATCATTATATAAGAGTACAACTCTAGTTTCTCCAGCCTGTATAAAGGATACAAATGTTATATTTTAAAGTACATGTTATTTCTGATCATGTACAATAACACAAATCAACAGATTTGATAACTTTTATATATTGTATTACTGTTTTTGTGAATGTATATTTACGTACCATGCTGGGTTTAAGCATAACATACAAGTACAGTCCAACGTAAAGGAGGCCTTACTATGGGTTAGCCCTTTAATCAGCATTAAGTCGAAGTACCCGAAAACTTTTTTGTTTGTCGACGGGATAATTTATGTTCATGTTATAAAAAGAAATAAATCTAAAACAATAATTTTGGCTTCAAAAACGTGTACACCTTACATTGCACATTTCCATATAAAAAGATGCAAAATTAAAAATCCAACTGCTGTTATTTTTATGTTCAGCATGCCTATATCGTTTTCGCAATATGCGTTAATTAAAAAGGGTGAAACTCTTATTGCTCCAGCGTTTATTTAGGAAAGAAATATAATGTTTTAAAGTACATGTAATTTCTGATTATGTATGTTAACAAAATCCAAAATGTTGTTATATCCTTTATTTATCTTTTAACTGTTTTCGTGAATGTATAATTATGTACCATGATGGATTTCAGCACAGCATACACGTATTTGTGCAAAACGGAGCCTGTACTATGGATATGCCCTTAACTCAGCATTTAGCAGAATAATATAAAAGCTTTCATTGTTAAAGATCTCAATAATTCAGGGTTGATTTATACATAAACATATATATATAACAACTATTTGTGGCAACAACACCGAATACAAAACATAAAGCATTTCAACATTTGAAGATATGTCAAATTAAAATCCGATTACAAAGCTGTTTGTTTATTTTAATGTTTCGTCTAATGCAAACTAAAATTAATTTGCAAGCATTATTTTTTCAACAAATGCTTTCTATTACAATCATATTTGTAATCACAGATGTCGGGAAGACAGCATCGCCAAGTATCTAGTTCATAATTAGATCTGATAAGTCATACTCAGACGGATAACTTTTTGTATATATTTTGCAGAGTTTTCAGAATTGAGTTGCAGTTTTACCTAATGTACAATGTTAGGCTTGGTTTGTTCATACGGACTTGCTTGAGGAAAACAATATCCTTACACAATTTTTTTACCGACAATATTATAGAGTAAGCACGTGTTTCAGCAACGTGATCAAAGTTTTAGAGTCTGCAAATTGAATTGATGTATTTAATTTGGTTTCCCCTAAACCAGTATTTTGTCGAAGTATATGAACGCATGCGCCTATATTGTCAAAAATCAATTGATGTTACATTATCGATATATGATGAATGTACATTTTGATTTATGATGTTATGTTTAGTAACAGACAACACACATGCACACGTTTACGCATATTTCAAATGGACTTGAAACAATACTTATCTTTTTACTACTTTAATAATATCGCTTCAATGGATGCATTTCTTTTATCTATTTTTATTCATGTTAAGTATTGGGAGGGAATTTTAAATAAAGCGCTGATAAAAGTTTTGCTCCAATTTTGTCTCGTATTTTGTAATGTTTACATCGCAGCTTTCTGTTCAGGATTTTGGTCTATTACAGTGGAGAGCCAGCTCATTCGTGAGAGTTTTCTAAAGGTATCATGATCTTTTAAAAAACATAAGTATTTTTCAGTAAAGTGCAACCGCGCTTTTGTAATATGAAGTCCCCACACTGATCCGACATTTGTCTAGCCGTTCAAACGCGCGATTGCACTTTACTGAAAAAAATACTTATTTGTTTAAAAAGATCATAAAACCTATAGAAAACTCTCACGAATGAGCGGGCTCTCCACTTTATCCCATTAAAAATGGTGAAATATTTAAAAAGAGATCCTTAAAAATAATAACTGGGTCGCGCTTTATTCTCCCAACACAGATCCGAAAGAGTCACGTGGTATAGGCACTGTGCTAATGCTATTTAAGCGTCATACTGATACAACACATATTAAGATTTATTTCGTTAATATCAATAAAGTCATTTAAACATTTACATTCATGATATTTATTCCTGTATTTAAGGATATACATTAAATGTTTATAATTAATTTTTGAAAATGTGGGTCAACAATATTCTAAATGTTTATGATTTGTTACCGTTAACGTAAAAGTATTTGCCCAACAAAAAGAAGCCTGTGCTGTGAGTATGGCCTTAAAACATAATTAAATCCTAGAATCTGAAAGCTTTCATTTTTGTCGTCCGAATAATGCAAGGTCAATTCGCATCAAGAAATCAAAAAATATAAGAACGATTGTGGGAAAAGGACCGAACAGAAGTAAAATAGCACTAAACAATTTAAACAGATGTAAATTTAAAATCAAACCGTAAAGTCGAAATAGTTTTCTTTGTTTCGTCTTATGCATGTTTAAATAACTTTACAACCAAACCTTTCTTATTTGTATTTTCTATTTGTACAAAATATTGGTTTTGATATCGCCATATTCTTATGCAATAAGAATTGAATAACCGGCAAGGTTATACAAACGCATGTTGAAAAATATATACTGCCTTACTAGTTTAATAATTTCGCTTGTATGGACGCACTGCTTTTTTCTATGTTTATGCATTTAAAACATTTGGAAAAAAACTAAACAAAGCGCTTGCTGCAGTTTACTGCAGTTTTGTCGTGTAATTGTAATGTTTTGCATTTCAGCTTTCTGGTCAGGCAATTTATCACTTCCCTCACACGGACTAGTTACAATGAAGTAGGGATTGGTGTTCTGAAAATATTTCTAGGGAGGCATAATATTTGTTTACACGTTTATACCCCATAATACAGTCTGGACCAAATGTAAGGTCCAGTATGCGTTATAACAAATTTAAACTACCAATCTCTAGTTGCTCTAGCGTTTATTTATGATTGTCATGTTATGTTTTAAAGTACATGTAATTTCGTATCATGTACGTTAGCAAAATTCTAAAAGTTGTGAATTTTGTTTAATATATGTATAACCATTTTCGTGAACGTTAAATAATGTACCATGATAGATTTCAGCATAGCATAACAGTATTTGTCGAACGAAACGGAGCCTGTACTATGGGTATGCCCTTAAATCAGCATTAAGTCGAAGTACCTGAAAGCTTTAATATTTGTCGTCGGATAATTTAAGTTTAATTTATATAAAAAAATTAGTCAATAAAAAATAATTCGGCAAATCATATGATCACACCTTCAATATCACATTACCATTTAAACAGATGCAAAATTTAAAATCCAATGGCTTAGTTGAACTAGTTCATAATGTTTAATGTTTCCATATATTAATATTGAAATAACTTTGCATAAAAATAAATCCTTTTCTTAAACAAATGCTTTCTCTTATAATCACATGTGAAACACCGATGTTGGGAAAATAGCATTGTCAACAATCTATGTCATAATTTGATCTGATTATTCATTCTTGGAGAGATAGCTTTATTTTTATGTATTTTTATATACATTTCCAGAATTAGGTTACCTTTTCCACATTGTGCAATGCTATATTTGGTTAAATTCAGTCAAACCTGCAGGAAGAAAAAAGTATCAATACAAAGTGTTGTGTTGGAATTTTATTATATTAAGCGCTTGTCGCAGCAATTTGATCTACGTTTTAGCTGCTGCTTATTTCTATGATGCATTTAATTGGTTTTGTACTAAAACAGCATTATGTCAAAGAATATGAACGCATTCTCGTATTGGTGTCAAACTAAAATATATCGATATAACAATTAACGATATATAATAATGTAGATGTTATGATGTATGTTGTATAAAAAGAGAAAATCATCAACATATTCACGCATATTGTAAATTGGCTTGAAACACTTCTAATGTGTTTTCGAAAAATATTAACCTCATAACAGTGTAACTCTCGTTTGTACGAGAATCTGATCCTGACATCGCCGTATTCTTATGTAATTTGCATACAGTGTATGCCTGAATAAACATATAAGGTATTGACATGTCAACGCATGTTAGAATATATACATTTTACCATTATTGTTTATTGTTTGCTAGCGTATACTCTGTTATCCATTCAGGACCATGCTTTATGTTCAGCATGCCTTTAACGTTGTTATGTTTTACCGCACATGTAATTTCTGATCATGGACGTTAGCAAAATTCACCAGTTGTGATATCTTTCATACTATTATATTTCATTACCGTTTTGTGAATGTATATGTATGTACCATGCCGGGTTTCAGCGTAGCATACAAGTACTTGTCCAACGAAAAGGAGGCTGTACTATGGGTATGTCCTAAAAACAGCATTAAGTCGAAGTACCTGAAAGCTTGTTAATCGTCGGATAAAATTTATATAAAAATAAGTCCTCATCAATGATTTAGGCAACAAAAAGTACATACTTTAAATAGTACATCACCATTTAAACACATGCAATAGTTAATCAATGTTTATGTTGAGGCATATGAATACTGAAATTACTTTGCATAACCATACATCCTTATCTTTAACAAATATTTTCTCATATAATAACATGTGTACACACAGATGTTGGGAAAGTAGAATTGCCAACAATCTAGTTTATAATATTATCTGATTCTTTTATACTTAGACGGATCGCTTTAATTTTATGTATTTTATATACATTTTCAGCATTAGGTTGCATTACTCACACTGTGCAAAGCTATGTTTGGTTTTATTCATTCGGACTTGCTGGAACAAAAAAATAAGTATCAATAAAAAATTGTGTTGGCATTTAGGGCTTGTTGCAGCAACGTGATCAAGGGTTTAGCTTCTGATAATTTCTTTTATTGATATATTTTTATCTGAAACAGTATAATGTCGAAGTATATACACGCATTATCTAAATATGTCAAACTAAATATCTTCATATAAAATATAACGATATATAAAGAATGTAGATTTTATTATGTATTTTTTTATAAAAACACAAACAAAAAATGGTTAACATATTGACCTATATTTAAAATAGACTTGACTCACTACTTCTGTGTTCTGGATAAATATTAACCTTGTAGCTGAGCATTGTAACTCTCATTGCGCGAAATAATGATTTTGATATCGCCTTATTGGTAAGTAATATGCATACAGTGTACGCTTGGATATGCATACATGTTAAGCAAATAAAAAACGTATGTAGGAAAATATATTCATTTTAGCATAATATTTTAATTATTTTGCTTGCATGGACAAACTGATTATTTCCATGCGTGTGTATTTCCAGCACTTGGGGATTTTAAACACAGACCTTTTTTAAAACACATGCCAGGGGTTGCATAACTTTTGTTTATACGTGTTTACCATGCAATCCATTCAGGGCCATGTTTTATGTTCAGCATGGCTATATCGTTTTCTAAATATGCGTTCATTATATCAGAGTAAAACTCTGGTGCTCCAGCGTTTATTTATGATAGAAATTAGTACATGTAATTTCTGATCATGTAAAGATTCCTAAAGATGTGATATGTTATATTTATTTTATTACCGTTTTCGTTATTGTATACTTATGTACCATGATATTGTCAGCATAGCATACACGTAATTGTCCAACGAAATGGAGGCTGTACTATTTGTTAGCCCTAAAATCAGCGTTTTGTCGAAGTACCTTAAAAATAATTCAAAATACAAATCCAACTGCTTAGATGAAATATTTTATTAATATGTATGTTTTGTCATATACATACTGTAATAACTAAGCATAACAATAAATCCTATTCTTAAACAAATGCTTTCTAGTATAATCACATTTGTAAATACATATGTTGGAAAAGTAGCCTTGCAAACAATATAGTGCATAATTGTATCTGTTTCTTTATACTTAGCAGTATATTTATTAATGTATTTTATATATATTTTCATGTTTGGTTTATTCATTCGGACTTGCTGGAAGAAAAGAAAGTATAAATAAAAAGTTGTGTTATGTCTTTTTGTATAATAAAGGCTTGTTGCAGGAACGTGATCAAAGTTTGAGCTTCTGATAATTTATTTTATGCATTTATTTTGTTTTCTACTAAAACAGTATTATGTCGAAATATCAGTACGTATTCTCTTGATGGTGTCAGATTAAATATCTTCATATAAGATTTAACGGTATATAATACATGTAGATGTAATGATGATTTTTTTTAAATAAAAAACAAACAGAAGAAAACGTGGCATATTCACGCATATTGTAAATTGACTTGATTCACTGCTGATGTGTTTTCTATAAATATTAGCCTTATAGCATTGTAACTCTCATTTGTACAAAATACTGATTCTGATATCGCCTTATTCTTATGTAATATGCATACAATGTACGCCGGAATACACATATATTGCAGTCAAATAGAACCGTTGTAGGAATATATACATTTCACCATAATAATTTATTATTTCGCTTGCATTGACAAACGGATTCTTTCGATGTGTGTGTATTTCCATCATCAGGTTGATTTTTAAACAAAGCGCTTTTTACAACATATTCTGGGCTTCATAATTTACGTTAACACGTGTATACCCTGTAATCCATTCATGTTTTATGTTCAGTATGCCTATATCGTTTTCTAAATATGCGTTTATTATATAAGAGAGAGAAAAACTCTTGCTCCAGCGTTTATTTAGGATAGAAATGTTGTCGTTTTAAGTACATTATTAGATCTGCTTATTCATTCATAGAAAGATATTTTTATTATGTATTTGTATATACATTTCCAGCAATAGGTTGCATTTCCACAGTGTGCCATTGCTGGAAGAAAAAACAACAACAAATGAATACAACGTTTTGTGCTTTCATTTATTTGTATTAAGGGCTTTTTGCAGCAATATTTTAGCTTCTGATTATTTGCCGTTAGAATGTATGTTGCTTTCTACGCAAACAGTTTTATGTCGAAGTATATGAACGCATTCTCTTTATGGTGTCAGATTAAATATCTTCATATAAAATGTAACGACATATAATAAATTTAAATTGTATGATGTTTTTTTTAAATAAAAAAACAGAACAACGTAAACATATTCACGCATATTGTCAATTGACTTGATTCACTACTTATATCTCGATAAATAGTAACCTCTTAGCATTGTTACTCTCATTTGTACGAAATATATCACCCTGTTATTATGTAATATGCATACAATGTACGCCTTTACACGTATATGGTAGTCAAATAAAAATACATGTAGGAATATATATATTTTACTATAATAGCTTATTATTTCGCGGGCATGAACAAACGGATTCTTTGTATGTGTGAGTATTTCCAGCATTAGGGGGAATTTTAAGCAAAGCACTTTTTCGAACATATTCTGCGGTTGCATAATTTGTCTACTCGTTTATACCATGTAATCCATTCAGGACCATGTTTTATGATCAGCATGCATAACCGTTTTCTAAATATGCATTCATTATATAAGAGTAAAACTCTAGTTGCCCCAGCATTTATTTATGATAGAAATGTCATGTTTTAAAGTGCATGTAATCTATGTGATCATGAACGTTAACACAATTCCATAAGTTTTGATATCTTTAAGGGGGCCTTTTCACAGATTTTGGCATGTTTTGAAGTTTGTCATTAAATGCTTTATATTGATAAATGTAAACATTAAATTTTAAAAGCTCCAGTAAAAAATCAAAAATTAAATTTAAAAAAGGAAACAAAAGTAGCCCGCAGCAGGGCTCGAACCAGTGACCCCTGGAATCCTTAAGTAAAAATGCATTAGCCAACTGAGCTATCCTGCCAATCATACATAATATGCGTATTTTATACCTTATATAAGCAATCTTCGTAGTTTTACAAATTTAAACGACAACAAGAGACCTCTCCAAATTATTCAATCGTTTCGCGTTGCAACGCTTTATAATTTTAAGGTTTTTAAATCGTCAAAAGATGCATATTATGGCTATATTGGACCGTGGCAAATGTTCAGTAATACTGTTTCCTCACAAATATCATAACTTAACCGAACATTTGCGAATCTGAAACAACTGTTTTCAATTTTGTCAATTTACCAAACCGTGAAAAGATCCCTTTAATATATTTAATTTCAGTGTTCGTGAATTTATAATTAAGAACCATGATGGATTTCAGCAAAGCATACAATTATTTGTCCAACGAAAAAGCGTCTGTACTATGGGTATGCCATTTACACAACATTAAGTCGAAGTACGTAGAAGCTTTTATTTTTGTCGTCGGATGATTTAAGTTCAATTTATATAAATAAATAAGTCTATAACAATGCATTTAGAAACAAAAACATTCAACCTGAAATAGAACATCATCATTAAACTAGATGTTAGATTAAAAATCCAACTGCTTAGATGAAATAGTTTATTAATTTTTATGTTTCGTCATATTATTACTGAAATAACTATGCCTACAAATTTATTTATTTTCTAAACATTTTTTATCTCTATTATCACAGGCGTATCACAGGTGTAAACACAGATGTCAAGAAAATAGCATTGTAAACAATCTAGTTCATAATTACATCTGATTATTCATTCTTAGACAGTTTTATTAATAAGTACTTTTATATACTTTCCCACATTTTTATCACAGTGTGAAATTCTATGTTTGGTTTTATAAATTCATACTGACTGGAAGAAAAACAACATATAAATACAAAGTGTTGCGTTGTCATTTTATTACATTAAGGGCTTGTAGAAACAATGTTATCACAATTTTAGCTTCTGCTAATTTCTATAACGCATTTATTAGGTTTTCTACTTAAACAGTATTATGTCGAAGAATATTTACGCATTCTCTTTATGATGTCAAATTATAGCTGGATATGACATTGAATGATATTTATAAATGTAGAATGTATGATTTTATTGAAAAAAAAACAACAGAAAACAAACGTTAACATATTCACGCATATTTTAAATTGTCTTCATTCACTTCTTACATGATCTCGATAAATAATTTCCTTATAGCATTGTAACTCTCATTTGAACGGAAAACTTATTCTGATATCGCCCTACTATTATGTAATATGCATAACGGGTACGCCTGAATATACATTCATGTACATGGTAGGCAAATAAAACACCTGTAGGAGTATATAAATTTTGACATAATAGTTTAACTATTATGCTTGCATGTTATGTACGCACTGACTTTGTCTATGCCTGTGTTTATCCAGCATTAGTGGTAATTTTAAACAAAGTGTTTTGTGAAGTATACTAATGTAAAACTTCCGCTGCTCCAGCAGCACAGCATTCCCATCAATAACTATTTAAACTTATTCTGGGGCTGCATACTTTATGTTTACACGTGTACACCCTGTAATCCATTCAGGACCATGTTTTTTGTTCTGCATGCCTATAGCATTTTCTAAATATGCGTTCATTATATAAGAATACAACTCTAGCTGCTCCAACGTTTATTTAGGATAGACATGTTATGATTTAATGAACATGTAACTTCTATTAATGTACGTTAACAAAATTCTTAAAGTTTTGATATCTTTAATTATATTTATTACCGTTTTCGTGCATGTTTAATTATGTACCATGGTGGTTTTCAGCACAGCATACAAGTATTTGTCCGACGAAAAGGAGCCTGCACTATGGGTATGCACTTAAATCAGCATTAAGTCGAAGTACCTGAAAGCTTTTATTTTTGTCGTCGGATGATTTAAGTTGAATATATATATATATATATTAATTAGTCTATTACAATGAATATGGCAACGAATATGTACAAACCTTCAATATCACATCACCATTTAAACAGATGCACAATTTTAAAATCCAACTGCTTCGTTGAAGTAGTTTATTATTTTTTATATTTCGTCATATTAATAATGAAATAACTTTTCATACAAATTAATATTTTCCTTAACCAAGTGCTTTCTCTTATAATCACATGTGTAAACACACATGTTGAGAAAGTAGTATTGTCAACAATCTAGTTCATAATTAGATCTGAGTATTCATTCTTTGACTGATTACTTTATTTTTATGTATTGTAGATACATTGCCAGAATTAGGTTGCATTTTCCAAAGTGTGCAATGTTTTGTTCAATACATTCGGACTTGCAGGAGGAAAAAAAGTATCAATACAAATTGTTGTGGTGTTATTGAGCTTTACTAAGCGCTTGTTGCAGCAATGTGATCAACGATTTAGCTGCTGCTTATTTCTATGATGCATTTATTTGGTTTTCTAAAAAAACAGTATTATGTCGAAGAATATGAACGCATTCTCGTTATGGTGTCAAATTAACATATCCTGATAAAACATTTAACGATATATAATACATGTAGATGTTATGATGTATTTTGTATAAAAACAGAAAAAAAACATCAACATATTCATGCATATTGTAAATTTAGTTGATTCACTACTTATTTGTTCTTGATAGATATTAACCTCATAACATTGTAACTCTCATTTGTACGAAAAACTGATTCTGATATCGCCGTATTCTTATATAATATGCATACAGTGTATACCTGAATATACATACATGGTATTGAAACAAAAACGCATGTAGGGATATATACAAATTCCATAAAAATTAAATTATTTCGCGTGCATGTACAAACTGATTATTTCTATGTGTGTTCATTTTTGCATTTCAAGCATTAGGGGGAATTGAAAACAAAGCGCTATTTAAAACATATTCTAGGGGTTGCATAATACGTTGATTATAGGGTAAAACTCTAGTTGCTCCAGCGTTTATTTAGGATAGAAATATAATGTTTTAAAGTATATGCAATTTCTGATCATGTACGTTTTTCAAAATTCAAAATGCTGTTATATACTTTATATATTTTATTGCCGTTTTTGTGAATGTATAATTATATACCAAATGCGATTTCAGCATAACATACAAGTATTTGTCCAACGAAAACGAGCCTGTACCATAGGTATGCCCTTAAATCAGCATTAAGCAGAACAAGGGCTGTTTGTAAAACATGCATGCCCCCCATATGGGCTGTCCGTTGTAGTGGCAGCCATTGCGTGAATACGGTTTTTGTCACTGTGACCTTGACCTTTGACCTAGTGACCTGAAAATCAATAGGGGTCATCTGCGGGTCACGATCAATGTACCTATGAAGTGTCATGATCCTAGGCAAAAGCGTTCTTGAGTTATCATCCGAAAATCATTTTACTATTTCGGGTCACCGTGACCTTGACCTTTGATCTTGTGACCTCAAAATCAATAGGGGTCATCTGCAAGTCATGATCAATCTACCTATGAAGTTTCATGATCCTAGGTGTATGCGTTCTTGAGTTATCATCCGAAAATCATTTTACTATTTCGGGTCACCGTGACCTTGACCTTTGACCTAGTGACCTCAAAATCAATAGGGGTCATCTGCGAGTCATGATCAATCTACCCATGAAGTTTCATGATTCTAGGCGTATGCGTTCTTGAGTTATCATCCGGAAACCATTTTACTATTTCGGGTCACCGTGACCTTGACCTTTGACCTAGTGACCTCAAAATCAATAGGGGTCATCTGCAAGTCATGATCAATCTACCCATGACGTTTCATGATTCTAGGCGTATGCGTTCTTGAGTTATCATTCAAAAACCATTTTACTATTTCTGGTCACCGTGACCTTGACCTTTGACCTAGTGACCTCAAAATCAATAGGGGTCATCTGCGAGTCATGATCAATGTACCTATGAAGTTTCATGATCCTAGGCCCAAGCGTTCTTGAGTTATCGTCTGACAACCACCTGGGGGACGGACCGACAGACCGACAGACCGACAGACCGACCGACCGACCGACCGACAGACCGACAGACCGACATGAGCAAAGCAATATACCCCCTCTTCTTCGTAGGGGGGCATAAAAATATGAAAGCTTTCATTGTTTGACGTCCCAATAATGCGGGGTCAATTTATACATAAACATAAATATATTACAACGTTTTTTTGGCAACACATCGAACACTAAATAAATATTATTTCAATACTTGAAGATATGTACAATTAAAATTCCGATAACAAAGATGTTTTTATGTTAATTTTAATGTTTCGTCTAATGCAAACTTAAATAAATTTGCAAGCATGAACTTTGTATATAACTCTAATATTTAAGCAAATTACGAAACAGATAACTCTTAATATCATTTTAGCGCCATACTGATACAACACATATTAAGATTTATTTCGTTACTATCAATAAAGTCATTTTAACATTTACATTTATGATATGTGTCCATGTATTTTTGAATATAGATTAAACGTTTTAAATTAACTTCCAAACATGTTTGTCAACAATATTCTAAATGTTTATAATTTGTTACCGTTTACGTAAAAGTATTTGTCCTGCAAAAAGAAGCCAGTGCTTTGAGTATGGCCATAAAGCATCATTACATGGAAGAATCTGAACGTTTTAATTTTTATCGTCTGAATAATTCAAGGTAAATTCACATCAAGAAAACAAAAATATAAGTACGATTGTGGAAAAAGGACCTAAGAGAAGTAAAATATCACTTAACAATTTAAACAGATGTAATTTAAAAATCCAACTGTAAAGCCGAAATAGGTTTCATGCATTCTTAAATAACTTTACAACCAAACCTTTCTTATTTGTATTTTGTATTTGGACAAAATATTGGTTCTGATATCGCCTTATTCTTATGCTATAAGAATTGAAACGAGGGTAAGCTTATAAATCCGCATGTTGGAATATATATTTATTGCCTTACTAGTTTAATAATTTCGCTTGTATGGACGTACTGCTTCTTTCTATTTTTATGCATTTTAATCATTTGGAACAAAAATAAACAAAGCGCTTGCCGCAGTTTTCTGCAGTTTTGTTTTGTAATTGTAATACATTGTTGTACTTTGCATGCCAGCTTTCTGTTCAGGTAATTTGTCACTTTCCTCACAACGACAAATTAAAATGTTATAGGGATTGTTGTTCTAAAATTATTTCTAGGAAGGCATAATATTTGTTTATACGTGTATACCATGTTATACAGTCTGGACCTTATTCAAATTCCAGTAAGCCAGATAATCAATTTTAACTACCAATCTCTAGTTGTTTCAGCATTTATTTATGATTGAAATGTAATGTTTTAAAGTGCATGTAATTTTGTATCATGTACGTTTACAATTTCCGAAAGTTGTTATATATCTTACATATATTTTATTACCATTTTCTTTAATGTAAAAGTATGTTCCATGATAGAGTTCAGCATTGCATACAAGGACTTGTCCAACGAAAAGGAAGCTGTACTATGGGTTTGCCCTTAAATCAGCATTAAGTCGACGTACCTGAAAGCTTTCCTTTTTGTTGTCGGGTAATTTAAGTTCAATATTTATAAAGAAATATGTCGTCTGCAATGTTTTGGCAACAAAAACGTTTACACCTTAAATAGCACATCACTATTTCAACAGATGATAAATAGAAATAATACTGCTTAGTTGAAACAGTTTATTAATTTTGAAGTTTCGTTAATTTAATACTGAAATAACTTTGCTTAAAAATGAATCTGTTTCCTAAACAAAACTTTCTCTTATAATCACATGTGTAAACACAGATGTTGGGAAAATAGCATTGTAAACAATCTAGTTCATAATACATTGTATAATTATATCTGATTTCTCATACTTAGACGGATAGCTTTATTATCATGTCTTTATATATTAATTTTCAGAATTAGATTGCATTTTCCACTGTGTGAAATGTTATGTTTGGTTTCATTCATTCGGACTTGCTGGAAGAAAAAAGTACCGGTTTCAATAAAAAATGTGTGTTGTCGTGTTGTTATATTAAGGGCTTCTTGCAGAAATGTGATCAAAATATTAGATTCTGATAATTTCTGTAATGCATCTATATTGTTTTCTACTAAAACAGTATTATATCGAAGAATATGAACGCATTCTCTTGATGGGGTTAACTTAAATGTCTTCATATACAAGTTAACAATACATAGTTATGTAGATTTTATGTTGTACTTTTTATATAGAAAAAACATCAACATATTCACGCATATTCCATATTGACTTGATTCACCACTTATGTGTTCTGAATAAATATTAACCTCACACCATTGAAACTCTCATTCGTACGAATAACTGATTTTGATATCGCCATATTCTTTTATAATATGCATAGAGTGTACGCCTGAATACACATATATGGTAGTCAAATATAAACGCATGTAGAAATAAATACATTTAACCATAATAGTTTAATTATTTCGCTTGCATGGGCAAACTTGTTATTTTTATATTTGCGTATGTCCAGCATTAGGTGGAATTTTGAACAAATCGCTTTTAAAAACGTATTCATGGAGTTTCATAACTTTTGTTTGCTCGTGGATATCCTGTTATCCCTTCAGAACCATGTTTTATGTTTAGCATGCCTTTAACACTTTTTAAATATGCGATTATTCTATAAGAGTAAAAACTCTATTTGATCCTGCCTGTATTAAGGATACAATTTTATGCTTTAAAGTACAGGTAATTTCTGATCATGGACGTTAATAAAAATCCAACATCTGTGATATATTTTATTTCAATTTTATATTTATTTTTATTACATTATATTTATTAATGTATATTTACGTACCATGCTGGGTTTCAGCATAGCATACACGTACTTGTCCAACGAAAAAGAGGCTTTACTATGGGTTAGCCCTTTAATCAGCATTAAGGTCGAAGAACCTGAAAGCTTTAATGTTTGTCGTCGGATAATTAAGTTCAATTTATGTAAAGAAAATACATCTATAACAATTATTTTGGCAGCAAAAACGTTCACACTTAAATAAAAACAACGCCATTAAAAATTGCAAAATTAAAAAGCCAACTGCTAAGATGAAATAGATTATAAATGTTTATGTTTCGTCATATTAATACTGAAATTATTTTAAAATGAATCTGTTTCTCAAACAAGTGCTTTCTCTTATAATCACATGTGCAAACACAGATGTAAGGAAAGTAGCATTGCCACAATCTAGATCATAATTCTATCTGATTCTTCATACTTAGACGGATACTTTTTATTTTTATGTATTTTATATACATTTTCATATTTGATTTTATTCATTCCGACCTTGCTGGTAGAAAAGAAAGAATCAATAAAACGTTTTGTGTTGTCATTTTGTAGATTAAGGGCTTGTTGAAGCAACGTAATCAAGTTTAAGCTTCTGATAATTTATTTTACGCATTTTTTTTACTAAAAGAGTATTATGTAGAAGTATATGAACCGTATTCACTTTATGGTGTCCGATTAAATATCTTCATATACAAATTAACTATAAATAATGAATGTAGATGTTATGATGAATTTTTTTATAAAAAAAAAATGTAAGCACAGTCACGCATATTGTAATTGACTTTATTCACTACTAAGATGTTCTCAATAAATATAAACCTCATAGTATTCTAACTCTCGTTTGTACCAAATCATGATTCTGATATGGCCTTATTCTTATGCAATATGCATACACTGTACGCCTGAATACACATATATGGGTAGTCAAATAACAACGCTTGTAGGAATATATACATTTTTCCATAACAATTTATTATCTCGCTTGCATTGGCTAACGATATTTTTCTATGTGTGTGCATTTCCAGCATAAGGAGGAATTTTAAAACAAAGCGCTATTTAAAACAAGTCTGGGGTTGCAGAATTTATGTTTACAACGTGCACACCCAATAATCCATTCAGGACCATGTTTTATGTTAAGTATGCATATAGAGTTTTCTAAATATGCGATCATTATAAAAGAGTACAATTCTAGTTTTCCCGGCACTTATTTAAGATAGAAAATCTTATTCTTTTAAGTACATGTAATTTCTGATCATGTACGTTCACAAAATTCCAAAGAATTTGATATTCTTTTATATATTTATTCCCTTTTTCGTGAATGTTAATTTATGTACCATGATGGATTTCAGCATAGCATACAGTATTTGTCCAACGAAAAGGAGCCTGTACAATGGGTATGTCCTTAAATCAGCAATAATGTCGAAGTACCTGAAAGCTTTTATAATTGTCGTCGGATAATGTAAGTTCAAAATTATATAAATAAATTAGTATATAACAATGAATTTGGCAAAAAATATGGTGTCACCTTCAATATAACATCACCATTCAAACAGATGTAAGATTTAAAACCAACTGCTTAGTTGAAATATTGTATTATTTTTTATGTTTCGTCATATAAATACTGAAATAACTTTGCATAAAATGAATCCTTTTCTTAAACAAATGCTTTCTCTTATAATCAATGTGAAACACAGATGTCGGAAAAGTAGCATTGTCAACAATTTAGTTTATAATTAGATCTGATTATTCGCTGTTGGACAAAATATTTATTATTATGTATTTTTATATAAATTTCCAGAATTAGGTTGCACTTTCCACAGTGTGCAATGTTATGTTTGGTTTAATTCATTCGGACTTGCAGGAAGAAAAAAGTATCAATAAAAAGTGTTGTGTTTTCATTTTATTATATAAAGCGCTTATTGCAGCAATGTGATCAACGATTTAGATGCCTCTTATTTCCATGATGTTTTTATTTGGTTTTCTATTAAAGCAGTATTATGTCGAACAAAAAACGCATTCTCGTAATGGTGTCAAATTAAAATTATCTTGATATAACATTTAACGATATACAATAAATGTAGATGTTATGATGTATTTTGTATAAACACAGAAAAACATCAACATATTAACATATTGTAAATTGACTTATTCACACTAATGAGTTGTCGATAAATATTATTGTAAATCTCTTTTGTACAAAAACTGATTCTAATATCGATGTATTTATATGTTAATTCGTACAGTGTTTGCCTGAATATATGTATATTAACTTAACATTAAAACGCATGTTTGGAATGGGTACATTTTACCATAATAGTTTAATTATTTCGCTTGATGTGCATTTATATTCTTTATATGTGTGCATTAGGGAGAATTTAAACCAAAGCGCTTTTTAAAACATATTCCAGGTGTTGCAAAATGCGTTGATTATATAAGGGTAAAACTCTAGTTGCTCCAGCGTTTATTTAGGATAAAAATGTAATGTTTTAATTTACATGCAATTTCTGATCATTTACGCTAACAAAATTCAAATGTTGTCATATCTTTTATTTATTTTATTACCGTTTTCGTGAATGTATAATTATGTACCATTATCGATAACAGTATAGCACACAAGTATTTGTCCAACGAAAACGAGCCTGTACTATGGGTATGCCCTTAAATCAGCAATAAGCCCAAGAATCTGAAAATTTCATTGTTTTACGTCTAAATAGTGCAGGGTCAATTTGTACATAAACATAAATATATAACAACGATTTTTTTTACTCAACAACACCGAAAAAAAAATTCAACACTTGAAGATATGTACATTAAAATCCGATAACAAAGATATTCTTTTAATTTTATGTTTCGTCTTATACAAACTAAAATAACATTGTAAGCATGAACTGTGTATATGACCCTTTATTTTTCGCAAATTACGAACAAAATAACGCGTTATATCATTTTAGCGTCATACTTATACAACAATATTAAGAGTTCTTTTGTTACTATCACTACCCGTCATTTTAACATTTAAATATATGATTTTTGTTCATGTATTTTGGATATAGATTACATGTTTTATTACATTATTTCTGGACATGTATTTAAACAACATTCTAATGTTTATAATTTTTTTACCGTTAACGTAACCGAAATTTGTCCAACAAAAAGAAGCATTGGTTGTGAGTATGGCATAAAGTCATCATTAAATCGAAGATTTCTGAATCTTTCATTTTTT